>NC_134486.1:294830593-295130593 GCF_040206685.1 Ascaphus truei
CGAATGTTTAGACGTTAGTACTTTAGTTTAGTTCATCCTCGGATGCCTCTTCCTGTTCTCCTCCTCTGCTTCTCCACTTCATCCCTTGTTTGGATCTCCTCCAGAGGTCCCCCCATTCCCATCCCATTCCTTTCCCTCCCCCTTCTCCCCTCCCCTTTCCCCCCCCCCCCTTCCCTCCCTCCCCCCCCCCCCCCCCTTCCCTCCCTCCCCCCCTATTTTGTACCTTCCCTTCCCAGTTCCCACCCTCCTCCCTTCCGTCTAAATTATGGGTATCCATTCATTACACACTATTGTTGATTTATAAAATAGATACTTTAAAATAGGGACACTGGGTCTAATAGATGGTATGAGGAATCTACCCTTATATACATAGCACAACACCATAATAGTACTCTTAAATATATATAATGAATTTATTCATTAGATATTCACTTAAACATGGCCAACTAGGGCCTGGTAGTCACCACATAGAATAAATACAAATAGGTATATAGTATATAGTTTATAGTACACATAACTTATTTACATACACAACACTTGGTTCACTATATCACACTGTAGCACATATTTATAGATTTACCTTCCGGGCCCCAGCTTTGTTTGTGGCATATAGACTCCAGTTACATAGTCTCCTTTTGAGTTTAGGCTTTCATTTGTATGAACATTTAAATTCAAAAAATTTATTTTTATTTTTATTTTTATATTTCATTTTTTAATTTTTCATCCATATATTTTTTTATTATATTTATATTTAAATTCATTTTGTCCTTGGTCCAACCATATGGGATCATAAGAATTGATATTTGATTTAGGCACTCATCAGGGTGCAATATTTAATACTTGTTATATTTTGGTTGCACATATATTAATAAGTTTATAATGTCATATAATGTCATATGATCTCTTTTTCTATCATCAATATCTAAGTATTATACTCCAAACTGGCTTATGTGTGATCATCCCTCTATCTACAGGTGGGATCTAGATATGTATCATCATTTCACAATGCTGAGTTATTGCAATGTATCCCATAGTTAATATTGATGGGGTTTGATCCACATACAAGACTAGTATTTTCAATTTTGGTTTGAACCCTAGAGAACGATGCTGTTTTATATTGTTGTTTTATAATTGGTTACTGATAACTATTTTATATCAAATATATGTTTAACTGTGTGTTAATTGTAAATGTATATTTAGCAATATGATAGACATTGTATTGTATGTATATGTTAAATTTATCATCTCCTCCAAATTCTTTCAGGGTAAATATCTGCATTAAATGTAATTATGTATTCTATAGTGTTGGTAGCACGGATAATGATTGCAGCTGAGTAGGGGCGTTTTTTCAACAATTACCTTTATTGGAGTGTGTATATAAAACCGGACCTCCCCCCCTCACGTTATCCCTTTGAAAAAGTTAGCCGAGACTGACGAAACGCGTCAGGGAGCGTCGTGACGTCAGACGCACTGACATTCAAGTCTACATCCAGCGCAGGAGTGGATTGATCCTAGCGCTAGTGCTGCAGGCACTATCCATACAGAACTTTTGTCTGGGACTATTTACAGCACACCAGCCCTGGGACACTGCTGGTACGCTGCTCATTTGCCAACGGAGCCTGGGAATGCCCCCAAAGTCTGCATTTTGACCGGATGACCTACATCAGTCCTGGAATCTGCTGAGACGCTGCTCCTTCACCAACGGAGCCTGGGACTGCCCCAAGAGCTTGCAGTTAGACCGGATGGTGGTGATTATTATCACATATGCTTGATTTTATTGTACTTCTTGTAAGTGCGTTTTTTACCCCTCCCTCCCCCCTCCCCTTCATTAAATATACTTTTATACGCTATGGGCGTGCGCTCTCTCCTCTCTTTTCCTTTATATATATATATATATACACACACACACACACACACACACACACACACACACACACACACACACACACACACACACACACACGTACACATATATATGTACACATATATATATACACATATATATATACACACACACATACATATACATACAATCACACACACATCTATACATATAAAAATCAGACCGGTGGCTTGCGGGGGGGTGTGCCGGTGATGCGGGGGGGGAGGGGGGAGTGGCTGAACGGCCCGGTCCCTGCACGGGGGAGGTCAGTGCTGCCGGTGCCTATGTCAAATGGGGAGGAGAGCTGGTGTGCTGAGGAGGGCGGAGGGCTGCAGTGCTGCTGGGAGAGACAGATGTCTCTGGTGCTGCTCCTCCAGTGCACGTGCCAGGCCTCCCTCTTGCTTACTTCTGGCGCTGGCATCATGGTGACCAGGCACCGGGCGCAGAAGTTTTTTTTCTTAACTAGCAGCCCTTGTTCCCTACTGCTGGCGGCCCTCTAGCCAAGCCACGGCGCACCAGGGCGCCGCGGCGCACAGTTTGGGAACCACTGTGTTACAGGAATCATGAATAAAGCTTTTTTCCAAGAGCAAATAGTGCCTGAGATTGTGGAATACATCACACGTGAATTCCTAGATGGTCACCATTTCTACCAGGACAACGATCCGAAGCACACCGCGTCAATTGCGCATATTCTTGCCTGCGGTATCAACTGGGTGAAGATGCCAGCGGAGTAAGTACGGTAACCGTGTCTCATTTTTTCACACTGTTTACTGTGTATCTCTTTAACTAATTCTCCTTTTTTTGCCCTCCAATGACAGATCGCCAAACTTCAATCCTATCGAAATGGTATGGCATCAGCTAAAGGACCATATCCGAAAAGTGGTGAAACCCTCAAAAAAGGATGAGTTGGCGAATGGCATAATGAGTTTTTGGAACAATGTGCTCACCGTGGAACGATGTAATAAATATATCGACCATATTGCGACTTTGTTGCCCATTGTGATAGAGTGTAATGGGCAAGCATCAGGAAGGTTGTATAGTACTGTACTGTAGTATTGTAAGTACAGGCACACCAAGTACAGCATGATACAGGTAAGTATGGCACAGATTGTTTTACAGTATACAGCGTGCACTTTACTGCACTAATTTTTAATTTTTAGAGAGAGCTGCACTACCAATCTTGATACAAAGTATTTTACAGTACAGTAGTTCCAGTATACAGTAGTTTGACAGTAGTAACTGCATAGTCCAATATGGAGAAATTATACTGTACTGTATACAATGCAATTATATGCACTTAACTGCACTAGTTTTTAATTTTTAGAGAGAGCAGCCCTACCAATCTTGTTACAAAGTATTTTACGGTATAGTAGTTCCAGTATACAGTAGTTTCACAGTAGTAACTGCATACAGTAGTCCAATATGGAATAGTTTTATTGTACACAATGCAATTATATGCACTTAACTGCATTCGTTTTTTCTTTACTTTTCAGAGACAGCTGGCTGCACTACAAAAGGACGTGTGGGGGGAGGAGGGGTATCATGTGTCAATTGTGTGAACTGTGTGTATAGTGTATCTACAGTCATGATTTACACAAAACCCCCCCTCTCTCAATGAACTACAGAATACAATGTGTCCATGACGAACAAGATAAAGACTAAAAATTTGTATTACTGTTTTTATTACTATAAATGGGCATTAGTCATGATTATTTGTATTTTTCATTCTTCCATGATTATGTACCGGCCCTCAAATTTCAACTGACAGAAGAACTACAGTACACTACTGTACACTACTGTATTTGTACAAAGAAGATAAACACTGAAAATAATTATTTGTATTTTTTATTACTGATAAAATAAAATAAATATTTCATTACATTCACATTTTTTTTCTTTGAACTTTAAATTCACTGTGAATGTGTGAGGAAAGGGATTCTTCATTTTTATTCATTGGTTACATTTTTATTCATTGGTTGCATAAGCAGATTAACATATTCAATTCGGGAAGAGTTTATCACAAGTGCGCATGCGTTACCGTAAACAAAGCCTCAAAGGGTTGGGGGGGGGGTCATCATAATGGATTAGCATAAGGGATTAGCCAAGCATTTGAAAAAGAATGTGAAGTTATACACGCATGCACATTAATCATCAACTAGGTCCCTTCCCAAAGAGGATTACACGCAGGCGCAGAGATGTGACGCTCGGCTCGGGACGAGTAAAAGCACAAAGCCAAGCTTTTGAAAATGAATGGTTTTCGAGAGGTGTCGATAAGAAGTTGAAATCCTTGAGCCTTGTGTGTGTCTGCGGGGAGGAGGGGGGTAAAGCTGCATGAAGGATTAGCAGTACTGTAGTTCAAAGACATATTTTCAACAGGTCATCATAATGTTTTGATCCCCACACCCCCAAATCAATAAAAATTACGTAAAGCATGTGAATGACCAGTGTCACATTAAATAGCTACAGTACCGATAAAATATCAGAATAACAAGAATTTTTATGCAGGCACACATGTCTGGAAACGAAACATAAAAAAAATAAGAAAATATACCGCATCTGGCCGCGGTTAGCAGAGCGCCGCGTATCCGGCCGCATTAGGATAAAGGCGGCCGCAGCTGTATGTAGTATGCGATTTATTACTTCAGTTGTTAAATAGTTAAATAGTTGTTAAATAGTCCCTGAATGTTCTCGTTCTCTCTCGATCTCTCTCTTTCTTTCTTTCTTTCTTTCTTTCTTTCTTTCTTTCTTGTTTTTCTGTTAACATGTGACCGTTGTAATTTCTACATACAGATGCAGCCACCAGTATCTGATCACTTGTCTGGGTAAAAACTAAGGCATCTCACAGTAAAGGCCTCAACATTTCTGTGGGATTCCTAATGGCCCATCGGATTAACACAGCGGGGGTCCCTGCAGTCCCATTAAGTTTGAATGGGACTGCAGGAACCCTCCGCTGTGTTAATCCGATGGGCCATTAAGAATCTCACAGAAATATTGAGGCATTTACTGTGAGATTGCCCCAGATTTTCCAAGGCAAGTGATCTAATATTGGTGGCTGCATCTGTATCATAGTCTGCATCATCCATTTTGACTTCAGTCCTGTACTGTACTTGATTTCTTAATTTTTTGAACTTTTGTTTAGATATTTGTTGTTGCAGGTGTAATATTTTAACATTGTGGTCTTTTGTTTCTCTTGTTTCTCCATTGTCAATAACTAGAGTGCCTTTGTTAACTTTTCTTTCTTATGTTTAGTTTTTTCACTTGTTGCCTTAAATTGCAGCCATAGATTTAGCCAGACCAAAGACAAAGTTTCATCTTCTTGTACATCAAAATCTATATTTCTCATATGTTTTATTATAAATTCATACTCCAGCTCCATTTTCCCAGTTGAGAGGGTACCACTCCCTACTGTCTCCTGGGATGAGTTCATCAGATTCCCCAATTAGGCGTTGAGCTTTTACAAATAACTCAATTGATCAAAAAGGCTATCCCGTCCAACAACACCAGGAAATATTTCCCTAATTTACTACAGTACACTGCATAGCTCACCGGACTCTCGTCTGTATCCGTTCTTTTACGTCTACGTCTGAGGGGTGAATTGGTCACGTCTGCCTCGCCTGTTTTTCTTTTCACTGAGGTATTGATCCCTGGAGGTGGTGTTAATCCCTCATTGAAAAATGTTAGTGACCCCTTGATGTCACCTTTCCTGTTGGATATTCTTTAATCCTCTGTCTAGTAGAAGGTCACGTCTGGGTCACAAAAATGTTGGAAAGAGGAGTTGAAACCTCGTCAATCAGCCTCAGATGTTGGATGTACTGTAAGAATAGTTGTTTTTTTCAATGGTAAAAATAACAGGTAGTAAGTTAGACTGGACCACTGAGTACTAGAATGTTCCTTCCTGATAAAACGTAATACAAAGAAACCAAATGCCCTAAATATATATTTATCCCCACCTTCCTATCTTCCTTCCCAGCTTTTGTCATATATGGTCATTGTTTACCTATTTTTGCTGTATTAACTTTTGAATCTGAGGGGGGGTTGGGCTTCTTACAGCGCGGGATGATGTGCAGTTATCACTTCTTGCAACTTCTGCAAAAATCATCCTGCTTGAGTAACAAGTGCAAACATGTCTGTTATCCTCTTAAATAATGTTAACCATTTCAGTACCAGACTTGCATGCCTAGAATATTACTAGGTTATGTCCAATGTCAATATCCACACACATTCATATTTATACCACAGTAATGCAGTTTGCCAAGTCAACTTTTCATATTAATGTATGTTTGCATTATACAATTACTCAAATATATATACACATCCCTCTCATCAATCATCCTCATCCAATAATCCTCATCATCCCTTTTTGATATATTGCTGGATGAAGGCCTCACCAATTACTGTATCTTCCAGGTACTGCGGTTCGAAACCATACTTTTCCACGTTTCTCCAACACGGTTTCTGATTTCATCCTCCCATCTTACTTTTGGTCGTGGCATTGGTCTTTTGATATCCCTTTGAATCCAGTCAAGTACCATCCTTATCTAACCATGGTCATTTCTTTTTGTGATATGTCCGGCTCACTGCCCTTTTAATTTCTTCACCCTTATTATAACGTCACAGACCCATTGCACCCTGCACGCACATTATTTAGCTCTCTTGAGTGCTGTCTATCACTTGATTTATTGTGACACGCACACATACATATATTACACACACACACACATATACTGTATGAGCAATCCCTACTTCTTACAGACCTGGAATAACTATAATTCAATTGTAGTAGTTATCATCAAGACAATTGTTGACTAGTCAAATATTCAAACTGTTTTGTCTACTCTTGTGTAATTCTAGCTTGTAAAGGTTCTTAATGTAAAAAAAGAATACTTAGGAAGAAATAAAATATAATGTGTAATGTTATGCCATGTAAAACACTGTTTATGAGGTTGTAATTGAGATCCCTCTGTTTTGCTTTAAAGCTATTTCAAATGAAATCAGAGTTCTATGGCTACCTTGGCAAAGAATTTACTGTAGAAATCACCTTATCCATTTTGTTATAGATTGAAAACAATCAAAGCTCCGGGCTGTTAGTTATATGTTCACAGGACATGTATCTGTAAAGGGGCTATGCGAGCTTCTTAAAAACGGCACCTTAATGGGGCAGTCCCCATTACCCAGGACCAAAGTAAACAACTTGCCAGGACCTGTTTAATACGTTGGTATTTAGCACCTTCAGAATAAATATAGACAATGAATGAATATATATTTTTGGATGACCTGACTAGAAAAGGATAGAGTTGTGCTAGAGGTTGTTCCTGTTGCCCTAAAAAAAAAAAAAAAAAAAAGCAAAGACTAATTATTACAAGACCAAACCTGCTTCTTATTATCAGTCTGACGTGGTTTGATTGGCAGAACACTGCAGAGCTTATTTTGAATAAAGCTGCTCATACTCTGTAATCTATATGCATTCTTTTTGATATAACTAATAAAAAGTAAATGTCTCTTAGGACTGCTTATGTAAACATACTCTTTCTGTAATTTTTAGTCTTGACAATACTACGATTGTCTCTTTTTATGAAGCATAGTTTTTCATAGTTCAGTTTAATAGTTTTTGTTTCTGAAGTAGTAGGGTATTCTGTCAGACCACATTGAGGTGTCTAGTGCTTCTGAATATTCATTTGGGACCTTATTCTATACAGTATATGCCAAAAACACCCATGGGAGATCATTGGGATTTTCAGCCAAGAGAGGCCACTTAGGACAATATACTGTACAATGACTCCTGGAGCTTTACATAAAAGCTGCTTTTTAACAACTTGCACAGTGACAAACACTTGCTTGTGAAATGGGACCAAAATGTTACTGCTTTTTGTGGCCCATTTGGCAGCCAATAGTCACGTAGCAGTAGAATATTATAATATATCCCAGAAGGTAAAGACCAGTAAAAATCGGGTCCCCAAAATATTTTTATTTTTTATTTCCCTATCACTTCTGTTGGTTAAAGTACGAGGAAAATAATTGCAAGAGAAAATAGTCACAGTATGTGGTGTATATATTTCAGGTTGCATCAATTTGAGCTGGACGTAATACAAGATTATCTAGATTATCATGTAGGGTTATCTAGAGTTTATGAATTAAAGCCTTGGCAGGGATACTTGCTTGACTCGAGTTTAAATAAGGTGATCAGTAGTGGAAAATGTGTCATGATTGCCTAACGGAAGCAATTTAAGAAGTAAATGGCACTTCAATCAAATGTATCCAGAAAGCTGAGAGACAATATCCTATTCCTAATTGCATACATTGATGTAATTATGACAACATGTAAACAATGATACTTTATTGGTTATGATATGGAGATAGAGATTTATCCAAATAAAATATGGGGGTCCAAGTTCATGACTGATCTGCGGGTAATGATTGAATGTTCCAGAAGCTAGATATGAAAAATGTTCAACAATCTGAATGCCAAAGACAAAAAATAACAGTTTAAAATCAAGATATTTGCTTTCTTTAAGTCATCTAGCTCCTAAAGAAATAAGAGATATTGGACGAGAGTTCAAAGTCCTCATAGTTTATTTTCATACAATTTAAATTTGACGTCAAACCTTTTCTTCGGCTCTTCAAAAACATCCTTTGACCTGAAAATAATCTTTAAAATGTTTCTGATTACACAAGGACACAATGTGAAATACATTTAAGTGAACTGCATGCTTTACACAAAATTCCCTACAGGGGTGGTACTCAACTCCAGTGCTCAAGACCCCCCAACGGGTCAGGTTTCTCATTTATCAAAGACCATCGATTTAATGCTCAGATTGGATGAATTGAGTATTTAATGTTTGGAATAAAGGATTTAATAAAGTACTTGCAGAATACTACTTAGCAGCCAATACTTGTGGAAGGGCCTTTAAGAGAAAAAAGATGAGCGTGAGAAAGAAACTACTGAAACAAATGAATAAAATAATGAAACAAGTTGGTTGCCTATATAAGGGCCACAACTGGGGAGGAGGGGGCGGGTACAATTGTCTCGGGCTCTGAGGGGCCCGGCTGGCCTAGACTGGAAGTTGCGTTTGAGCAGAAGTTGGACCTAACTTCTGCAACAGTTCCCTCTGTTGTATGGGTGGGTCCATTCCCCTCCGCCTGCCCTACATGTACTCTTGGCCTATCCAGCTAAACTACCTTCAGAACTCCCTCACCCTAATCCACGATCATCTACCTAGAGCCCATGTCAATGCTCCGTCCTTGGCCCTTATAAGGCTGTCGGCGGCCATGTTATAAGGTTTGATTATTAAAAGGCAACATATGTATGCATTTGCGATGAAAGCACATTCACATAGTTTAGGTTGGTTTGGATGAATGCATAAAGTATTTGATGTGAAAAAATGTGAAACAATATATTTGGAGGAAATCTGTATGTTGTTGTAATTTGTTGCAATTAGCTCAATGTTGATTTAATGAGTGCAGATTGAGTTGTGATTTAGAAGTCTTTGGAAATCAGACTCCAAGATACAGTAGCTGTAATCTGAAGCAATAAATCTGTGCTTGTCCCTGTCAAAACTTTCAGCTTGCTTGCACATTTCCTTCTCATTTGCGATGAAAGCAGTCACATAGTTTAGGTTGGTTAGGATGAATGTATAAAGTAGGTCATGTCTAGCCATGACGTCATCCCGTGCGGCTTCCTATTAGCCCGCGTGATGCAGGACATTTAAACGCCGCCATATTGTGAACTAGATCTAGCCTAGCAGCTACTGGCACCCCCTACGGAGGCAGGTATCTCGGGAAGCAGGGGGTCCCCAGAGCTAAAATGAACGGGGTTCCGCTCCGAAGAACCACAGCTTCAATCCTGTTTAAAAACAAATTGCTGCGCTTGGACTGCCTTTGTATTGTATTGTATGTCTTTATTTATATAGCGCCATTAATGTACATAGCGCTTCACAGTAGTAATACATGTGGTAATCGAATAAATAACAGATAATATAAATAACAGATCATGGGAATAAGTGATTTAGACATAAACATAACATTAAGGAAGAGGAGTCCCTGCTCCGAGGAGCTTACAATCTAATTGGTAGGTAGGGAGAACGTACAGAGACATTAGGAGGGAGTCCTGGTAAGTGCGTCTGCAGGGGGCCAAGCTTTATGTATCATGTGTTCAGAATATCCACAGTGCTATTTGTATGCTTCTTTAAGCAAGTGTGTCTTAAGGTGGGTCTTAAAGGTGGATAGAGAGGGTGCTAGTCGGGTACTGAGGGGAAGGGCATTCCAGAGGTGTGGGGCAGTCAGTGAAAAAGGTTTAAGGCGGGAGAGGGCTTTAGATACAAAGGGGGTAGAAAGAAGACATCCTTGAGCAGAACGCAAGAGTCGGGATGGTGCATAGTGAGAAATTAGGGCTGATATGTAAGGAGGGGAGGGGCAGAAGAATGTAAAGCTTTAAAAGTGAGGAGAAGAATGGAGTGTGAGATGCGGGATTTGGTTGGAAGCCAGGAGAGGGATTTCAGGAGGGGAGTTGCTGAGACAGATCTAGGAAAGAGTAGAGTGATTCTGGCAGCAGCATTTAGGATAGATTGTAGGGGAGACAGGTGAGAGGCAGGAAGGCCGGACAGCAGGAGGTTACAGTAATCAAGACGGGAGAGAATGAGGGCCTGAGTCAGTGTTTTAGCAGTCGAGCAACAGAGGAAAGGGCGTATCTTTGTTATATTGCGGAGGAAAAAGCGACAGGTTTTAGAAATGTTTTGAATGTGAGGGGCGAATGTGAGAGAGGAGTCGAGTGTGACCCCTAGGCAGCGTGCTTGGGCTACTGGGTGAATGATCGTAGTTCCAACAGTAATGTGGAAGGAGGTAGTAGGGCCAGGTTTGGGAGGAAGTATGAGGAGCTCTGTTTTAGCCATGTTGAGTTTAAGGCGACGGAGGGCCATCCAGGATGATATAGCAGAGAGACATTCAGAAACTTTGGTCTGTATAGCAGGTGTAAGGTCGGGTGTTGAAAAGTATATTTGTGTGTCGTCAGCATAGAGGTGATATTTAAACCCAAAAGATGTTATTAGGTCACCTAGAGAGAGTGTGTACAGAGAAAAGAGAAGAGGTCCCAGGACAGAACCCTGGGGTACCCCCACAGAGAGATCAATAGAGGAGGAGGAGGTGTTAGCAGAAGAGACACTGAAAGTACGATGGGAGAGGTAGGATGAGATCCAGGATAGAGCTTTGTTCTGAATACCAAGAGTATGGAGAATGTGAAGGAGAAGAGGGTGATCCACAGTATCAAATGCTGCAGAGAGGTCGAGTAATATGAGCAGAGTGTAATGACATTTGTCTTTGGCAGCATGGAGGTCGTCAGTTATTTTAGTGAGTGCTGTTTCGGTGGAGTGAGCAGTGCGGAAGCCAGATTGTAGAGGGTCTAGGAGAGAATAGGTGTTGAGAAAATGGAGCAAGCGAGAGAATACAAGACGTTCAAGGAGTTTAGAGGCAAAAGGCAGGAGGGAGACAGGTCGATAGTTAGAAAGACAGGTAGGGTCAAGCTTGCTGTTTTTGAGTAATGGTATGACTGTTGCATGTTTGAAGTAGGATGGAAAGGTTCCAGAGCAGAGGGAGGAGTTAAAAATGTGTGTGAGCGTAGGGATTATAGTAGGAGCAAGAGGTTTTAGAAGATGGGAGGGAATGGGGTCAAGAGGGCAAGTGGTAGAGGGAGAAGAGGCGATCAACAGCGACACATCCTCCTCTGAGACAGTGGAAAAAGAGTCAAGGAAGGCAGGAGGAGAGTTAGGAAGAGGTGTAGGATGGGAAGAAGAAACAGAGGGGATGTTCTGACGTATGGATTCCACCTTTTCCTTAAAATAGTCAGCAAAGTCCTGAGCGGAGATGGAGGAAGGAGAGGCAGCTGAGGGTGGTTTGAGTAGAGTATCAAAGACAGAGAACAGTCGGCGTGGGTTAGACTTGTGCATGTTGATTAGTGAAGAAAAGTAGGCTTGTTTAGCTTGCGAGAGGGCAGAGTTGAAACAGGATAGCATAAATTTGTAGTGAAGGAAGTCTGCGAGAGTGTGAGACTTCCTCCAGAGGCATTCAGAGGAACGAGTGGAGGAACGCAGCATGCGTGTGTGGGAATTTATGCTGTGGGAATTTACGTGCTGAGTGAAGGTGAAAAACGGCGCTAACTCTATTAGTGTTTCACTAAAATCTATACAGTGAGTGGTTATTGCAAATCTATTGATTTAACAGTAATAAAAACGTGCTTAAATAACGTGCAAGTGATAATTTAAAAGGTTCAAACCCCCTGCTCAAACCCAGCTGGTAGGGACTGGTTTCGCTAGTCCCGCAAATCGTCACTTTCGTTGTAATCCAGGGGGAGCATGGAGGGAAATAGAACAAAAGAACAATCTAAGTGTAGACAATTTTTGATATGTAAAATTTAAACTGAATGTCTTGTCTTGGCTCGTATGTTGTGCCTACTTACAAGATGTAAGTTGTTTTCAAGCGGTTTAGACACACAATGGTCTCTGCTAGGTTAGATGTTCTCCACTCTGTGAAGCGGTCTCCAACTGTCAGCTCAGCAGCCAAGTGTATGTGAAGAAAAAGATACCATAGTGCAGACCAATACAATGGTAAAAACTAAACTTTATAATATAAAATGAACACTTACAATAAAAACGATTCATATGTGCATTGTTCACAATCTTATGTGATCAGGGGGAGAAGAGTTAGTTAGCTTCAGGCTCACCCGCCTCTTCCGATGGAATCCGATACGATCAGCCTCTTTCTGCGGTGCTGTGTCTCTGATGGTGGGCTGTGTGATCCAGGCTGTATCTTCCCGTGGGCTGTAGTATTCTCCTTCAGCTGCTGCACATCAGTGCTGCGCTTGGAGCTGCCCTTCGGGTGAAGGATCTCGCCTCTCTCGCCGCCGGTACGTCACTTCCGCTTTGTTCCGTCACGTCACTTCCGGGCGCGGCTGGATGGATTTCTAAGTGGAGATCTCGCCTCTCTCCTCTCCCCTCTCAGAACGGCTCCCACGCTACGCGTTTCGCCAGAAAAGGGTGTGTGGCTTCCTCAGGAGTGTACCGCCCCTTACGCTCGGGTATCTTGTATATCCTCCTCAATTAGTATTTGATTGTAAACACTTGTACAAATCACTTAAAACACTTGGTCTGCACTAGTTGTTATCTCCGTTTCTATACATATAGTGGAGCACTTATTTGAGAATCAAATTCTCTGACTGGGTTTACAATTTAACCTCTTCCTTACTCTATAGGGATGTGGAATATATTCAATCCTGGTAATCTTATATTGAAATTATAATTAAAGGATGATCTCTACAATCAAAAGGAGATCAAGGGGTTTAGGTTATGTCCTTAATCTGGGACTTGTTAGGTGGAGGGAATATGTTATTCAATAGGTCAATTTTGATAGGATCTAAATTGATCCCATTTTTCTTGCAGGGAATAGATTGCAAAATTGTAAATATCAATCGGGAGTCAAGAATAAATGAAGAAAAAATGGAAAAAAAGGGGGGGAATAGGGGGAAAATTCCTTATGATAGATCCTAGGGGCCTTAGAGGATTAACAATCCAACAAGAACTATTTGAATTGTATAAAAATGGGAGCTCCATCATATATATAGATACCTATACTATCATACATATTCCGCCAGGGTTATCAAGAGGGGTTGATGGTATATTCAATGTACAAATTAAATATATGAGAAATACATGACCTTTTTGATATCAATTTTCACAGTACAAGTATTAAAGTCAATAAATCGTTAGGACTTATAAAGCCCTATATTCTGTAGCACTTCTTCAATATACATACATACAGAGTCTTTATACAAATGCAGAAAAAAACTTTTCATATTGTGTGTATGTCTGGGGGAGCTAGGCTAGAGTGACAACAATGACATAAACATTTGGATAACAGATGTTCATTGCGTGCTGTGGGAGATGAAAAAAAGGAAAGAGACAACAGAAGATGGAGAAAGCAAAATGCCAGTTAGTAACATCCAATGGTTTTTAATCTACAAAAATGGTGCCAGCTCTATTTCCATGTTCAGGCCCCTGGGGGAGAGGGTCCGCAACCTGTGAATCCAAAAAGTTTCCCTCTTAACGAGTTCCAGATTGCGATCTCCCCCCCGCCAGTGGCCCGCAACATGTTCTATAGGCATGTACGTCAGACCTGCGGTGTCCCCCTGGTGCTTTTCCATAAAGTGTTTGGAAAGACTGTGTGTTAGAAGAGATCTTTTAATGCTGCTCAGATGTTCTATAATTCTAGTTCGTATTGGTCTCTCAGTCTTCCCCACATACTGCAGTTTGCATGGGCACTCCAGGAGGTACACCACATGGTCTGACCTACAGGTCAAACTGGATTGTATAGTGAATCTCTCTCCTGTAGTGTTTGATGTGAATTCCAGTTTGTCATTGGATTTAAATTGACACGCTCTACATGTCTTACATGCATAAAAGCCTTTGCTAGATTGTAACCAGTTTTGAGGTTTAGTTTTTTGTTTAAGGACACTCGGGGCAAGTGTATTTTTTAGGTTTCGCGCCTTCCTGAAAACGATATTGGGGTGCTCTGGTAGTTCTTTTCCCAAAACTGGGTCATTCTTTAATATGGCCCAGTGTTTGTGTATGATTTTCCTAATTTCCTTAGCTTCCCCATTATATGTTGTAAGAAAAGCAAAATCCAGCTTATTGGTTGTTTTTTTGTCTTTCCCCTTTGATTTCAGAAGATCTTCCCTCTCCAATTGGTCTATTTTTAGTAAGGCCTCATCTAGCTTCTCCTCATTATATTTCTTTTCTATAAATCTTTCCTTTAGTTTTGTTGATTGTTGTAGAAATGTTTCTCTCTCACTGCAGTTCCTTTTAATTCTAGTGAACTGACTGGATGGGACCCCGTCCATCCACCTGGGAAGATGACAGCTAGTCCGCAAGATATAGTTGTTTTTATCTGTTTCCTTAAAGAATGTTTTTGTCTTAATTAGATCATTTTCTATATAGATTTCTAGGTCTAAATAGTTAACTGTCTTGTCACTGTACTCACTCGTAAATTTGAGATTAAGCTCTTCGTTCTCCATATTTATTAGAAATTCTTTTAACTTACTTTCTCCGTTCCCCCAAATCAGATACACATCATCGATGAAACGACGCCAGAGGACCAGGCCCTCCCCAAGCTCTCCATTCGGCCAGATGTTATCTTCCTCCCAAGACGCCATGAATAGGTTGGCGTAGCTCGGGGCGAACCTGGTCCCCATCGCCGTTCCTCGTTTCTGCAGATAGTGACTGCCTTCGTACCAAAATAAATTGTGCTGTAAAATAAACATAATTCCATCAATAATGAAATCTGCCTGTGTTTCTACAAGGTCTGTGTCTTTCATTAAAAATCTTTTTATGGCCCTGCATCCTTTGGTGTGATCAATTGATGTGTATAACGATACAACATCGCATGTAGCCATTATGAATTGTCTTTCCCATTTAACTTTACTTAGTGTGTTTAGTAAATCTGTAGTGTCTTTTAAATATGCTTTTTGTTGCGTGACATATTTCTGGAGGAATATGTCTATGTACAGTGACAAATTTGTTGTTATTGAGTCAATCCCCGAGACTATAGGTCTGCCTGGGGGATTGACTTCACTCTTATGAATTTTTGGCAGCTGGTAAAATACCGGAACTTTTGATTTGTCACTGTACAGAAATCTATATTCCCCCTCATCAAGTACTTCAGTGTTCTTACCCCTCTCTAATAAACACTTAAGCTCTTCTGTAAATTCATTTATTGGATTCTTCTTCAATTTTATATATGTTTCCTCGTCCCCCAATAGTCTTAAAGATTCCTGGTTATACTTGTCTCTGTCCATTATGACAGTACCTCCCCCTTTGTCGGCCTGTTTTATGACCAATTCTTCATTATCTGTAATTTCTTTCAAGGCTGCTCTTTCTTGTTTGGTAAGATTTTCTTTTAGTTTTTGTTTATATTCCGCCAGGTTCTCGAAATCTGTATTTATCATCTGGAAAAAGGTTTCCAGATGATTACCCTTGGCAAATTGAGGGTAGAAGGAGGATTTAGGTTTTAGACCCGTATGTATCATGTTAGCCTCTTGTACCACTATTGGGGGGATACTAGGTCCCAATCTAGGGGCTTGGTCTTTGGCCATAAAGAATCTTTTAAGAGTAAGCTTACGAAGAAATCTATTTGCATCCATAAAGAGATCAAAACTGCTATGACTCTTTACTGGAGCAAATGACAATCCCTTTGAAATTACACTTTTTTGTGTGTCTGTCAATATAACTTTACTTAAATTGAATACACTACTCTTAGGCTCTATCTGGCACTTCTCTTTCTTTCGTGCTCCCTGTCTCCCCCCCCCTCTTTCCTCTGACTGTCGGCTTCTTTTTAATTTCCCTTTTTCTTGTGTTCTCTGTTGGTAATTCGATTTGTCCTCTAAATTCGAAGACGTCCCTTTCTCTAAAAAAGAATCTACATTATCTTTTTCCCTTGTATGTGATTGACTCCTCTCCCTGCTTTTGTCTTTTCTGTCATGACTCCGTCCTGGAGACCTATGTGTTTTTTGTCGTCTCTCTTTATCTCTTTGGGCTCTTTTATCTTTATTAATGGGTGTAAAATTGGCCCTGCTTCTCTCAATGGAACTGGAACTGTTTGAGGGTTTGGTGTCCACTGACCTTGATTCACCTTCCCCTCTCTCAGTCTCTGTTCTTGATCTTTCCCTAGAGGTGCTTTTATCTCTATTTGGTGCCCAGCTCTTGTAATTGTTACCCCGATAATGTTGACTGTTCTTGCCTCTGTAATTCCCTCTTCCCTGCTCCCATTCTCTTCTCATTCTTCTTTTTTTCCATGTCCTCTGTTCTCCCTTTAAATAGTCTTCCTCATCCCTTTTGAATTTGCCCAACTTGGCTGTCTCTACTTCTTTTTCTAATGTGTCAATTTTCTTTTGCAAGGCCTTATCTTTTTCTTTAAACTCATGAGTATCCTCTAAGGGAATTAGTCTTTCCTGGATTTCCAGTATATCCTCATCTAATTTCTTAAGATGGTTGTTTTGTTGTTCAATGATTAAATCTATCAATGTAAAAGAACATTTATCCAAAACATCATTCCATCTTAATACAAACTCACTGTCTTCTAGATCAAAAGAGGGACTGATTGAAATCCTTAATCCCCTCGGTATACGGTTACACCTTTTATATTCTTCTAGAAACGTGACGTCAAGCCACTTTCTAGTGTCCCTTACAAAAAGTTTTTCAAGTTTGGCAAATTCAATTTCCACTGTATTCCCCATGTCATTATCAACCTCAATTACTTCTTCAGTAGTGTTGTTAAATTTAACAGTTCTAGATAATCTCTTTGAAAACACATTGCTACTTCTTGTCGCCATTTGCACTAATATTAAGCAGCCCAATCACCAGAAACCAAGATAACGTGCTGAGTGAAGGTGAAAAACGGCGCTAACTCTATTAGTGTTTCACTAAAATCTATACAGTGAGTGGTTATTGCAAATCTATTGATTTAACAGTAATAAAAACGTGCTTAAATAACGTGCAAGTGATAATTTAAAAGGTTCAAACCCCCTGCTCAAACCCAGCTGGTAGGGACTGGTTTCGCTAGTCCCGCAAATCGTCACTTTCGTTGTAATCCAGGGGGAGCATGGAGGGAAATAGAACAAAAGAACAATCTAAGTGTAGACAATTTTTGATATGTAAAATTTAAACTGAATGTCTTGTCTTGGCTCGTATGTTGTGCCTACTTATAAGATGTAAGTTGTTTTCAAGCGGTTTAGACACACAATGGTCTCTGCTAGGTTAGATGTTCTCCACTCTGTGAAGCGGTCTCCAACTGTCAGCTCAGCAGCCAAGTGTATGTGAAGAAAAAGATACCATAGTGCAGACCAATACAATGGTAAAAACTAAACTTTATAATATAAAATGAACACTTACAATAAAAACGATTAATATGTGCATTGTTCACAATCTTATGTGATCAGGGGGAGAAGAGTTAGTTAGCTTCAGGCTCACCCGCCTCTTCCGATGGAATCCGATACGATCAGCCTCTTTCTGCGGTGCTGTGTCTCTGATGGTGGGCTGTGTGATCCAGGCTGTATCTTCCCGTGGGCTGTAGTATTCTCCTTCAGCTGCTGCACATCAGTGCTGCGCTTGGAGCTGCCCTTCGGGTGAAGGATCTCGCCTCTCTCGCCGCCGGTACGTCACTTCCGCTTTGTTCCGTCACGTCACTTCCGGGCGCGGCTGGATGGATTTCTAAGTGGAGATCTCGCCTCTCTCCTCTCCCCTCTCAGGACGGCTCCCACTCTACGCGTTTCGCCAGAAAAGGGTGTGTGGCTTCCTCAGGAGTGTACCGCCCCTTACGCTCGGGTATCTTTTATATCCTCCTCAATTAGTATTTGATTGTAAACACTTGTACAAATCACTTAAAACACTTGGTCTGCACTAGTTGTTATCTCCGTTTCTATACATATAGTGGAGCACTTATTTGAGAATCAAATTCTCTGACTGGGTTTACAATTTAACCTCTTCCTTACTCTATAGGGATGTGGAATATATTCAATCCTGGTAATCTTATATTGAAATTATAATTAAAGGATGATCTCTACAATCAAAAGGAGATCAAGGGGTTTAGGTTATGTCCTTAATCTGGGACTTGTTAGGTGGAGGGAATATGTTATTCAATGGGTCAATTTTGATAGGATCTAAATTGATCCCATTTTTCTTGCAGGGAATAGATTGCAAAATTGTAAATATCAATCGGGAGTCAATCGGGAATTTACAATTTTGCAATCTATTCCCTGCAAGAAAAATGGGATCAATTTAGATCCTATCAAAATTGACCTATTGAATAACATATTCCCTCCACCTAACAAGTCCCAGATTAAGGACATAACCTAAACCCCTTGATCTCCTTTTGATTGTAGAGATCATCCTTTAATTATAATTTCAATATAAGATTACCAGGATTGAATATATTCCACATCCCTATAGAGTAAGGAAGAGGTTAAATTGTAAACCCAGTCAGAGAATTTGATTCTCAAATAAGTGCTCCACTATATGTATAGAAACGGAGATAACAACTAGTGCAGACCAAGTGTTTTAAGTGATTTGTACAAGTGTTTACAATCAAATACTAATTGAGGAGGATATAAAAGATACCCGAGCGTAAGGGGCGGTACACTCCTGAGGAAGCCACACACCCTTTTCTGGCAAAACGCGTAGAGTGGGAGCCGTCCTGAGAGGGGAGAGGAGAGAGGCGAGATCTCCACTTAGAAATCCATCCAGCCGCGCCCGGAAGTGACGTGACGGAACAAAGCGGAAGTGACGTACCGGCGGCGAGAGAGGCGAGATCCTTCACCCGAAGGGCAGCTCCAAGCGCAGCACTGATGTGCAGCAGCTGAAGGAGAATACTACAGCCCACGGGAAGATACAGCCTGGATCACACAGCCCACCATCAGAGACACAGCACCGCAGAAAGAGGCTGATCGTATCGGATTCCATCGGAAGAGGCGGGTGAGCCTGAAGCTAACTAACTCTTCTCCCCCTGATCACATAAGATTGTGAACAATGCACATATTAATCGTTTTTATTGTAAGTGTTCATTTTATATTATAAAGTTTAGTTTTTACCATTGTATTGGTCTGCACTATGGTATCTTTTTCTTCACATACACTTGGCTGCTGAGCTGACAGTTGGAGACCGCTTCACAGAGTGGAGAACATCTAACCTAGCAGAGACCATTGTGTGTCTAAACCGCTTGAAAACAACTTACATCTTGTAAGTAGGCACAACATACGAGCCAAGACAAGACATTCAGTTTAAATTTTACATATCAAAAATTGTCTACACTTAGATTGTTCTTTTGTTCTATTTCCCTCCATGCTCCCCCTGGATTACAACGAATGTGTGGGAATTTAGCCAGGGTCTAGGGTTAGAAGGGCGAGTGCGGCAGAGAGAAAGCGGGGCATGTAGATCAAGAGAGGAGAACAAGACAGCGTTGTAGTTCCTGACCAGGTTGTCGGGGTCTGTAGCAGAGCTGAGAGAGGAGAGGGAGGAGCATAAAGTGGACTCAAAGTCAGGTAAGTGAATAGAGCGCAGGTTTCTGCAGAACCGGGGTGTAGATGGATGTGGAGAAGGGGAGAAGCGAGATAGAGAGAATGAGATGAGATGATGGTCAGAGAGAGGAAAAGGGGAAATGGAGAAATCGGAGAGAGAGAAGTTTTTAGTGAAAACCAGGTCTAAGTAGTGGCCATCCTTGTGGGTGCTGGCTGCAGTCCACTGTGGAAGGCCAAAAGAAGAGGTTAGAGAAAGAAAGCGGGAAGCCCAAGGGAGAGAGGGGTCATCAATGTGGCAATTGAAGTCCCCAAGGAGAAGAACAGGGGAGTCTGAGGAGTGGAAGAAAGAGAGCCAGGATTCAAAGTGAAAGAGAAAGGCAGAAGGGGGGTGAGTTGAGTTAGGTGGGCGATAGATGACCGCCACATGAACAGGGAGAGGAGAGAAAATCTGGACAGTTTGAGCCTCAAAGGAGGGAAAAGCAAGAGAGGGAGGAATAGGAAAGGTACGGTAACGACAGAGAGAGGAGAGCAGGAGCCCCACGCTTCCACCCCTGCCATCAGTGCGTGGAGTGTGGGAGAAGGAAAGGCCACCATAGGAGAGGGCAGCTTCCAGAGCAGAGTCAGACTGAGTGAGCCAGGTCTCAGTTTTAGCAAAGAGAAGCAGGGAGTGAGAGAGAAAGAAGTCATGCACAGAGAGGAACTTGTTAGAAAGGGAGAGAGAATTCCAAAGACCACAGGAGAAAGGGAGAGAGGAGGGAGGGTGGCAGGGGATGGGTATGAGGTTGGAGGGGTTGACACCAGAAGGAGTAGAGGTTGCAATTGGCAGGCGAGGACGAGCGCATGTAGGAATAAGACAGGGACCAGGATTGGGAGAAGAAGCATGGATAGAAAGAGGATGTGTGAGGATGATTTGTAGGGGTGTTTTTTAGTGCAGGGGATATAGCTGTGTGGTGTCAGTGGACGCAGGTAAGAAAGGAGTTCATGTGAAAAGAGAAGTGGTGAAGGAAGGAGAGATGGAGATATATAAATAGAGTTAGAGACATACTGAGGCTGGTAAAAAGAAGTGCATAATTTGAGAAGAAGTGAAGTCACAGCAAATATAAATGGTAAATGCAGCATCACAGCAGTAATGATGCAGTCTGGTATTGATGATATCCTCCTTTCCAGCGTAGTTCAAATGCAGGAATCAGGGCCTGTTGGGGTGTCCACTGCTTCCTCACTTCTTTTCAACTTCCTTTTAAACTTCAGTTGGTCAGTAGTCATGCCACTTATAATGGGCCACTTGGATAAGGGCTGCCTTTTCAACACTGAGCTACTCTACTCCTTCAGATATTACACCATAAAAACTGCATATTAAATAACGATGCGGTACAGTGAATATTTAAATGGAGTGTGACTGTCTTATTTATTTTCATCCTTGAGAGACATCATGGCTTTTATAATAATAATAATTGTTTGTTCTTGTATAGCGCTGCTAGTTTTTTACTTGGCACTTTACAGAGACATTTTGCAGGCACAGGTCCCTGCCCCGTAGAGCTTACAATCTATGTTTTTGGTGCCTGAGGCACAGGGAGATAAAGTGACTTGCCCAAGGTCACAAGGAGCCAACACCAGGAATTGAACCAGGTTTCCCTGCTTCAAACTCAGTGCCAGAGTCAGTGTCTTTACTCACTGAGCCTCTCCTTTTATCTAGTGATAAGCAACAACAACAAAAAAGCCTTTCAATTCTGAGTATGGTAACTTTGTCCAATTTTCAACTTCATTTTTATTTACTCAATCTTTTGGTGATCTGTCTACTACAATAATAGGGTCTGTTCTCCACACATGATTTTATTATTTAATCTTGTTATCAAATTGTATTCTAACTGCATGTATATACTTGTAGCCATGCCTGGCTTGGCTACTAATCTGCCCTCCCTGACAGCCCTGGTAACAGTGCAGACAGTGTCAGGACCAAATCCAGGGTTTTCCCCACTAGCAAGCAGCTCCTTTGAGTGACAGGGGAGGAGGCGGGCTAAGGCCTGTGTTCTGCCCAATAAGGGGCTCAGAACTTAGACCTTTCCCATCGGTACTTACGGGTCTGCACATGTAAATTTAGGCAGTTGTCTCTCCCCCTTGAGAGAGACTGGTATCACACAGAGATGTACAGGGCTCTGGCACCTGCTGTTTCCTCCCCTCAGGGACTGGGGGTGAATACCATACCTCTGACTCTAATAGGGAGTCAGGGAACAGCAAGGACCGCCCTTGGTGCCCATGGCCAGGGGTGGGAGTCCAGGCTGTAGGCCTAGTGGGTGCAGTGTGGCAAAGTAATCTGTGTATTCAGGGTACGCTGTTGAATGCTGTGTCCAGTGAGAAGAATAAAGAAGTTGCTGTTTATAAAATATACTCCTGCCTCGTGAGTGCAATCTATCAGGGGGAGTAGTGTGAGTTCTCCTGCAGGGATTGCCTTCACATTCCTGGAGCCTGCAAGAGATGGGGGCGCTGACACCCATGATATAAAGACCCATCTGTAAGGATTACTGCTGTACGTCGCCCTCGCACATCCTCACACGCGGCCGACCGCGCAGCGATGACTTCACCCAACGCCGTGAACTTAGGCTCTGCCTCCGGATTGTGCCGCACACTCACTGTGCGCGGTGTGCGCATGTACTCCCAAGCTCCGTGGCAACAAGGATCATCAGCTCTAACAGCTGCACCTGCTTCTCTGACCAAGCCTATCTCAGGCTTCCACAGAGCCCCCATCTCAGCTCCACCCCACTTGGGGATTGGCTCATCCTGCCTATATATGCTCAGTTGTGCCACTGGCACTTTGGCTGAGCATAGATTCTTGTAACTCTGTGTTGACCTCTTCTGCTTTGCCTTTTTCCTGTTCCTTTCCCTGGCTTTATAGATTGATCTCTTGTGTACTGACCCGGCTTCCTTTTGGACCTTCCGTATCAATGGTATTCTGAACTCGGCTATCCCTTACCCTCCGCTCTTCTCCAACCCCGACCACGGCATTGCACCCCGACAATCCAACTCTCTCCAGATCTGACCTTGGCTATTGTACCTTCTACGTTCCGGACCTCTCCTACTCAGACCTCGGCAAGTATAAAGACAACCCTGACCTCTCCACCCCAGACCCGGCTACCAAGATTATCCAACACTCCGGACGTGGCCCTGTGCCTGGTGTTTATTACCTATTCCCATCTCAGTACCGGGGTCTCGTCTTGTTTGGGGTGAGCACAGCGTTACACCATCATCTACCCCAGAATCCTCTTCTGATGTCCCCACTACCACCGGCAGACCACTCAGTATCCTGTAAGCCAGCAGGTACCATCACTACACACCTGGTAGCAAGGCAAACCTCCCAGAGGGTGGGGGAAACACCGCTACATACTGTATACTTTGTAAAGCCTAAATATAAAGAAATAACTACTGTGTGTACTGTAAATGTTTTTGGTAGCACAATTAGATTTATATGTAGATGAGAATGTTTGAAAAAAAGGCCCCCACACTGTATCAGCATAGAAAAACTCACAATGAACACAAAATGATAAGTGAATATTTTAAAACCACATTCGTAGATGTTTTTAATATATACGAACTGCCTGATTTTTCTTGTTCTTTTTTGTGCGTCTCCAAACCCACCTCCTTTGAAGTCCAATCAACATAAACATTTGATCTGGTTACTAAGCATATAACACCTTTTCAGTTTTCATAATTCTACTTCTTTTTTTTTCAATCAAAACATAATCAAGCCTTAGAAAGTGTGCCAGCCGTGGCATATTGCTGCAATTTGTGGTTTCTATGTTATGCTAGGAGGAAAGAAAAGCAATATTTAAGTGGGTCAGTTAACATTTTTAGCCAGTGAGGCTTTGGAAACTTGATTAAAACACTAACAGGTGTAAAGACATTTTGTGATTGAAAAAAAGGTAAAAAAAATTGGAATGTTAACATGCTACAAAAGACGGTAATGTGACGGAACAATTCCAGATCAGTCACGATTCAGGGTGCTCCACAAAAAGTGATGTGCATAACTATTTCTTTCTTTCACGGGACCTATTTCAATATGACAGAACCAAAAATTGCACTTAAATAATGGACGCAGTCCCACTTACAGTAGCTCACATCATTGACCACCGTGTTTCAATGTCATTTGCTTCCTTAAATATTCAAGAAAAACAAATGTTACCTTGTTTGTTTCTTCAAAACGCAGTACTGTACATTTCTAATGTAAAATGCTGACCTCTGGCAAGCCAATGGTTTATTTCCATCCTTGCCTTATTAGTCCTTCAAAATGATAACTTCATATCAGTTGTACAAGCCCATTCCCAGCCACTTGACCAATGAGGATAAGATGGTGAGGAATTGGAGGGCGCGTTGTCACTGCAATTGGTACACTTTTTTTTTTGGGAGGAAGGACAGTACAAAAGAACAAAATCAATAGTGAAACATGGGCAAAGTGTGACAGTGCTGAGGTTTTGTATTTCCTTAGACTGTTGTGATTTTAAGGGAATCAAGCACTATACACCATTACAGAAGTGAGGGACCTGGATCTCCAATACAAATATATATATATATATATATATAATATAGCAAATGGAAATACAACTGTATGCTCATTTGCATGTCTTAGGCAGGTCTGCAACCCCGCCTTTCACCATTATCACCCAGCACACAGCACTTCCACTGCAGCAAAGGATTTTGGGAGTGCTGTGTGCTGGGTGATAATGGTGAAAGGCGGGGTTGCAGACCTGCCTAAGACATGCAAATGAGCATACAGTTGTATTTCCATTTGCTATATGCTTTGCTGTCGAGGGGTTTTGTCACTTGTTTTACTCACCATAACTTAACTAAGTATATATATATATATATATATATATATATATATATATATATATATATATATATATATATATATATATATATATGTAGAGGTATCAGTACCGTGTTAGCCGAGCTTCAATAATCAAAAAATAAATAGATGATACCGTTCTGTGGCTAACGAAATGCTTTTATTTGTGCGAGCTTTCGAGATACACTGATCTCTTCTTCCGGCGATGTTACAATGAATGAAGCAAGGATAACTTAAAAACAGTGTCTCTTGGAATGTTATCTGTGCTTGTCCTTCCCCCGTGTGGATGTGTTTTATGGCTAGAGGTGTCAAAGGGTAACTGAAAGCAAGTGAAGAAAGAGTGTGTATGTGTGTCAGTATGAATAACAATGAATGGAGAGCCCACAGTATAAACAGTGCTCTACACAAGGTGTGTGTGGAGTGAGAGGGATATAAATGGTGTGGGTGGGTGTGGAAATGTGAGAGTTTGTAGCACAACTAAAAGTGTGTGTGGATACTATGTGGTCCCTATTGGTGTATATGGATGGAAAAATAAGGAGTATTAGTATGTGTGAGAGACAGCTGTGTGTGCATACATATAGCACAGTATGTACAGACATGGCCTTTAGCGCTGATGGGAAGAGAGTTTGCTAGTGTCAGTAATGACTCATAAAATTTCGATCTCTGTTTAGGCCACTGCTAAGTGTCCCGAACAGTTGCATAAATTTGTATTCATGCAACCATCTCTCCTTCGGGGTTTTAAGATTACCTTTGAGTATGGCAACCCTCAGATCGTTCATCTTATGGCCAGAGTCAGAGAAATGTTCGCCAACAGGACTGTCTCTTGTTCCGCGTGTGATGCTGTGGCGATGCAGGTTCATTCTCTTGTTTAGCCCCTGTCCTGTCTCACCTATGTAGTAGCAGCCCCCTGGGCATTTCATGCACATGATGAGGTACACGACATTGCAGGAGAAACAGGTGAACCCTCCTCTGATTTTGTATTCCCGATTCTTGTGTGGTATTTGTATTGTGTCCGCTGTGTAGAGCATTGCGCAGGTTTTGCATCTTGGGTCCTGGCATGGTTTTGTCCCGCATTCAGTTGTACTGCTGAATACTTTACTCCTCACCATAATATTCTTGAGATTATGGGGTTGTCTGTATGATAATAAGGGTGCTTCAGGGAAGACCTGTTGCAGTCTTGTATCTTCCTGGAGGATGGGTTGTAGTTTCCTGGCGATCTTGCGTAGGGCTCCTAGGTGTGGGTTATATGTGACCACCAAAGGAACCCTGTCGCTTGTCTCCTTCTGTTTGTATTCAAGGAGATCACTTCTTGGTATTCTGGTGGCTTTGTGAATTTGCTGGTCTACAATTCTGTGGTTATATCCACGGTTTATAAAGTCTGATCTCAAGGCTTTAATCCGCTGGTCTCTGTCTGCTGTGTCGGAGCATATCCGGTTGTATCGTATGGCTTGACTGTAGATGGTTGCATGTTTGGTGTGTGTCGGGTGGAAGCTGTTGTCCCTCAAATAGCTGGCTCTGTCTGTAGGTTTGCGGTATACAGAAGTCTGTAGTTGGTTGTTCTTTATAGTAATGGTGGTGTCTAGAAAATGTACTTCATCCAGAGAATTGAGGTTGATGGTCGGGTGGAAAGTATTGAACTTGTCATAGAACTGTAGGAGGTCCTGTTCGCCAGAGGTCCAAATCAGGAGGATGTCATCGATGTAGCGAAGGTATGTAAGGGGTTTCAAGTGACAGGTGGACAGAAAGTCACTTTCCAGTTTTGCGCAGAACAGATTGGCATACTGTGGCGCCATCCGAGTACCCATAGCGGTCCCGGTTGTCTGGAGGTATGTGTCATTTCCAAATGTGAAGTAGTTATGGGTCAGAATAAATTCAATGCATTTAGTCACTGTCTCTGTGAGTGGCTCCTGCGATCCCAGAAAGTATCTGCAGGCTGAAATCCCATCCTCGTGGGGGATGTTTGTATAAAGTGACTCTACATCCATAGTTGCTAGTAGTGTTCCTGTAGGGAGGGGGCCAATGGCATTCAGTTTGTTTAGCAGGTCGGTGGTATCCTGGATATAGCTGGGTGTGTTCCTGACAAGTGGTTTTAGAATGCCCTCCACCCAGCCAGAAATATTCTCGGTAAGTGTGCCAGATCCAGAGATAATAGGGCGCCCAGGGTTACCCTCTTTGTGAATTTTAGGGAGCATGTAGAATGTGCCAGGTTTTGGGTTAGCTGGTATCAGGTCCAGAATTTGTTCTCTTGTGTGGATCGGGAGTGTTTTAATGATCCTGTTGAGTTCTCGCATGTATTTTTTAGTTGGATCCTCCTGCAGTTGGGTGTAGTACTTTGAATCAGAGAGTTGCCTGTGTGCTTCCCGCAGGTAGTCTGTGGTGTTCATTATGACCACTGCTCCTCCCTTGTCCGCAGGTTTGATTGTTATGTTGTGGTTGGCCTTTAGCGATTCTATGGCTCTCCTCTCCATCAGTGTCAGATTATATGTTTGTTTCCTTACTTTGTCCAGGATGGTGGTTTTGGCGCTGTGTCTGAAGCTTTCAATGTACCGGCCCAATGTGGGGTTGCGCCCAGTTTGTGGGATCCAGTTTGATTTTTGCTTCTCCTTGCTCATGTGCAGCGGCTCTCCTTCTGCAGTGTTGGCATAATCTTGGTTGTGTCTGCAATGGAAGAACTCCTAAAGACGCAGCCTTCTGAAGTATTCTTCTAGGTCACTGCACAGCTCAATCTTGTCCATAGGCTTGGTAGGGCAGAATGTGAGACCCTTTGATAATACTGAGGACTCTGCTTGATTAGGTGTGTAATCTGAGAGGTTAACAGTGCAGTCCTGCTCTTGGTGACTGTCAATGTTTGTATTATTAGTTGCTGTGCTGGCTGCTGCAGAGTATCTCATTCTTAGCCTCAGTCTGTGCAGTTTCTTTTCCTTATTGCTAATTAGACCCTTCAGGAGTTTTTCATGGAATGTTTGGAGTCCTCTCCATGTGTCTGTGTGAATTTCTCCTGTCTCCAGGATGCTGTCTATTGTCACCTTTGTCTTTTTCCTGTTGCTGTAACAGATGCTGATGAGATGGTTCCTTAATCTTTCTGAGTTCCTGGTGCACAGTTGTTGGGAGAATTTTGTGTTGTATGTGGTAGCAAGTGGGTTTTTGAGGACGAGTCCTTTCGGGATCAGATGCTCCTTCTTGCATTTGCTGAGGAAGATGATATTGCTGTCTAGTTGTGCCTGTTTTTTCAGTAAATCCTTTAGCTTCATTTGGGTGCGGTACAATGTGGTATCTTCCATATTTTCATGTAGAGGTATCAGTACCGTGTTAGCCGAGCTTCAATAATCAAAAAATAAATAGATGATACCGTTCTGTGGCTAACGTAATGCTTTTATTTGTGCGAGCTTTCGAGATACACTGATCTCTTCTTCCGGCGATGTTACAATGAATGAAGCAAGGATAACTTAAAAACAGTGTCTCTTGGAATGTTATCTGTGCTTGAAAAACTCCTGAAGGGTCTAATTAGCAATAAGGAAAAGAAACTGCACAGACTGAGGCTAAGAATGAGATACTCTGCAGCAGCCAGCACAGCAACTAATAATACAAACATTGACAGTCACCAAGAGCAGGACTGCACTGTTAACCTCTCAGATTACACACCTAATCAAGCAGAGTCCTCAGTATTATCAAAGGGTCTCACATTCTGCCCTACCAAGCCTATGGACAAGATTGAGCTGTGCAGTGACCTAGAAGAATACTTCAGAAGGCTGCGTCTTAAGGAGTTCTTCCATGACAGACACAACCAAGATTATGCCAACACTGCAGAAGGAGAGCCGCTGCACATGAGCAGGGAGAAGCAAAAATCAAACTGGATCCCACAAACTGGGCGCAACCCCACATTGGACCGGTACATTGAAAGCTTCAGACACAGCGCCAAAACCACCATCCTGGACAAAGTAAGGAAACAAACATATAATCTGACACTGATGGAGAGGAGAGCCATAGAATCGCTAAAGGCCAACCACAACATAACAATCAAACCTGCGGACAAGGGAGGAGCAGTGGTCATAATGAACACCACAGACTACCTGCGGGAAGCACACAGGCAACTCTCTGATTCAAAGTACTACACCCAACTGCAGGAGGATCCAACTAAAAAATACATGCGAGAACTCAACAGGATCATTAAAACACTCCTGATCCACACAAGAGAACAAATTCTGGACCTGATACCAGCTAACCCAAAACCTGGCACATTCTACATGCTCCCTAAAATTCACAAAGAGGGTAACCCTGGGCGCCCAATTATCTCTGGATCTGGCACACTTACCGAGAATATTTCTGGCTGGGTGGAGGGCATTCTAAAACCACTTGTCAGGAACACACCCAGCCATATCCAGGATACCACCGACCTGCTAAACAAACTGAATGCCATTGGCCCCCTCCCTACAGGAACACTACTAGCAACTATGGATGTAGAGTCACTTTATACAAACATCCCCCACGAGGATGGGATTTCAGCCTGCAGATACTTTCTGGGATCGCAGGAGCCACTCACAGAGACAGTGACTAAATGCATTGAATTTATTCTGACCCATAACTACTTCACATTTGGAAATGACACATACCTCCAGACAACCGGGACCGCTATGGGTACTCGGATGGCGCCACAGTATGCCAATCTGTTCTGCGCAAAACTGGAAAGTGACTTTCTGTCCACCTGTCACTTGAAACCCCTTACATACCTTCGCTACATCGATGACATCCTCCTGATTTGGACCTCTGGCGAACAGGACCTCCTACAGTTCTATGACAAGTTCAATACTTTCCACCCGACCATCAACCTCAAACTCACCCATTCCCTGGATGAAGTACATTTTCTAGACACCACCATTACTATAAAGAACAACCAACTACAGACTTCTGTATACCGCAAACCTACAGACAGAGCCAGCTATTTGAGGGACAACAGCTTCCACCTGACACACACCAAACATGCAACCATCTACAGTCAAGCCATACGATACAACCGGATATGCTCCGACACAGCAGACAGAGACCAGCGGATTAAAGCCTTGAGATCAGACTTTATAAACCGTGGATATAACCACAGAATTGTAGACCAGCAAATTCACAAAGCCACCAGAATACCAAGAAGTGATCTCCTTGAATACAAACAGAAGGAGACAAGCGACAGGGTTCCTTTGGTGGTCACATATAACCCACACCTAGGAGCCCTACGCAAGATCGCCAGGAAACTACAACCCATCCTCCTGGAAGATACAAGACTGCAACAGGTCTTCCCTGAAGCACCCTTATTATCATACAGACAACCCCATAATCTCAAGAATATTATGGTGAGGAGTAAAGTATTCAGCAGTACAACTGAATGTGGGACAAAACCATGCCAGGACCCAAGATGCAAAACCTGCACAATGCTCTACACAGCGGACACAATACAAATACCACACAAGAATCGGGAATACAAAATCAGAGGAGGGTTCACCTGTTCCTCCAGCAATGTCGTGTACCTCATCATGTGCATGAAATGCCCAGGGGGCTGCTACTACATAGGTGAGACAGGACAGGGGCTAAACAAGAGAATGAACCTGCATCGCCACAGCATCACACGCGGAACAAGAGACAGTCCTGTTGGCGAACATTTCTCTGACTCTGGCCATAAGATGAACGATCTGAGGGTTGCCATACTCAAAGGTAATCTTAAAACCCCGAAGGAGAGACGGTTGCATGAATACAAATTTATGCAACTGTTCGGGACACTTAGCAGTGGCCTAAACAGAGATCGAAATTTTATGAGTCATTACTGACACTAGCAAACTCTCTTCCCATCAGCGCTAAAGGCCATGTCTGTACATACTGTGCAATATGTATGCACACACAGCTGTCTCTCACACATACTAATACTCCTTATTTTTCCATCCATATACACCAATAGGGACCACATAGTATCCACACACACTTTTAGTTGTGCTACAAACTCTCACATTTCCACACCCACCCACACCATTTATATCCCTCTCACTCCACACACACCTTGTGTAGAGCACTGTTTATACTGTGGGCTCTCCATTCATTTTTATTCATACTGACACACATACACACTCTTTCTTCACTTGCTTTCAGTTACCCTTTGACACCTCTAGCCATAAAACACATCCACACGGGGGAAGGACAAGCACAGATAACATTCCAAGAGACACTGTTTTTAAGTTATCCTTGCTTCATTCATTGTAACATCGCCGGAAGAAGAGATCAGTGTATCTCGAAAGCTCGCACAAATAAAAGCATTTCGTTAGCCACAGAACGGTATCATCTATTTATTTTTTGATTTTATATATATATATATATATATATATATATATATATATATATATATATAGAGGTATCAGTACCGTGTTAGCCGAGCTTCAATAATCAAAAAATAAATAGATGATACCGTTCTGTGGCTAACGAAATGCTCCTGATTTGGACCTCTGGCGAACAGGACCTCCTACAGTTCTATGACAACTTCAATACTTTCCACCCGACCATCAACCTCAAACTCACCCATTCCCCGGATGAAGTATATTTTCTAGACACCACCATTACTATAAAGAACAACCAACTACAGACTTCTGTATACCGCAAACCTACAGACAGAGCCAGCTATTTGAGGGACAACAGCTTCCACCCGACACACACCAAACATGCAACCATCTACAGTCAAGCCATACGATACAACCGGATATGCTCCGACACAGCAGACAGAGACCAGCGGATTAAAGCCTTGAGATCAGACTTTATAAACCGTGGATATAACCACAGAATTGTAGACCAGCAAATTCACAAAGCCACCAGAATACCAAGAAGTGATCTCCTTGAATACAAACAGAAGGAGACAAGCGACAGGGTTCCTTTGGTGGTCACATATAACCCACACCTAGGAGCCCTACGCAAGATCGCCAGGAAACTACAACCCATCCTCCAGGAAGATACAAGACTGCAACAGGTCTTCCCTGAAGCACCCTTATTATCATACAGACAACCCCATAATCTCAAGAATATTATGGTGAGGAGTAAAGTATTCTGCAGTACAACTGAATGCGGGACAAAACCATGCCAGGACCCAAGATGCAAAACCTGCGCAATGCTCTACACAGCGGACACAATACAAATACCACACAAGAATCGGGAATACAAAATCAGAGGAGGGTTCACCTGTTCCTCCAGCAATGTCGTGTACCTCATGATGTGCATGAAATGCCCAGGGGGCTGCTACAACATAGGTGAGACAGGACAGGGGCTAAACAAGAGAATGAACCAGCATCGCCACAGCATCACACGCGGAACAAGAGACAGTCCTGTTGGCGAACATTTCTCTGACTCTGGCCATAAGATGAACGATCTGAGGGTTGCCATACTCAAAGGTAATCTTAAAACCCCGAAAGAGAGACGGTTGCATGAATACAAATTTATGCAACTGTTCGGGACACTTAGCAGTGGCCTAAACAGAGATCAAAACTTTATGAGTCATTACTGACACTAGCGAACTCTCTTCCCATGAGCGCTAAAGGCCATGTCTGTACATACTGTGCTATATGTATGCACACACAGCTGTCTCTCACACATACTAATACTCCTTATTTTTCCATCCATATACACCAATAGGGACCACATAGTATCCACACACACTTTTAGTTGTGCTACAAACTCTCACATTTCCACACCCACCCACACCATTTATATCCCTCTCACTCCACACACACCTTGTGTAGAGCACTGTTTATACTGTGGGCTCTCCATTCATTTTTATTCACACTGATACACATACACACTCTTTCTTCACTTGCTTTCAGTTACCCTTTGACACCTCTAGCCATAAAACACATCCACACCGGGGGAAGGACAAGCACAGATAACATTCCAAGAGACACTGTTTTTAAGTTATCCTTGCTTCATTCATTGTAACATCGCCGGAAGAAGAGATCAGTGTATCTCGAAAGCTCGCACAAATAAAAGCATTTCGTTAGCCACAGAACGGTATCATCTATTTATTTTTTGATTATATATATATATATATATATATATATATATATATATATATATATACGGATTTCCAAATTACCAAGCCACATGAGAATTTAGGAAGATATACAACATAGGTACTTAAACTGCAGATCTTAACCTGCTTGCCTGTATGCATATGCGGTTGAATAAAATATTCACCCTGAATTATGCCATTACAATAAGCACAGTTTAAGCATGGAAAATTCCTGCATATTGGTTTGTTCTGAAAAGGTCTTTCTGGGTTTTGTTATTGTGTCTGCACTGACAATTGAATAACAAATATTAGTACATCATTACATAAATGTCCCAAATGTGGGTCCCCTTGTAATATAGACCAATGTTTTAATATCATTTTCATGATGTGTTGGGCTTGTTAGTTATAGGTATTTACAAAGAATCCCCCCCCCCCCAGCATGTTTCCTTATATGATTAAGCAAGTTGCCTTGTGATAAGGTATTAACCCTTGTTATTGCTAGGTCTAGTATCTTTTTATCATATCCTTTTCGAACTGTTGTTTCAGACTCAGTCAGTCTTGTCATTAGAGTTCTTTCAACCATAACCAACTAGCTGCAGTATAGGTTCGTCCAGTTTTCAATCCACGGGGTGGAAACGGTTCCCATGTAGTAAGTTGTTGCAGTCTGGTTTATTTTTTTGTGTATAAATAATTCTTCATTTGTTTGTTTTCAAGGATAAGCTTGAGAGCCAAGACATTTACTGTGGTTGCATCATGGTCTGTTGTAAATGTAATGGTGTCATCATGGCATGTTTTGAGATATTGTAAAAAGTTGAAGGCTTGTGTATTGGTGCCTGTCTATAGAAGAAAGGTGTCATCTATCCATCTACGCCATACTACAATGTGCGTGACATATTGATTATTGTTGTAAATGTGTCTATCTCTCCTGCATATAATTAGTACTCTCATAAACTCCTCTATAATTACCCCCACCTATAATTAGAGCTCACCCCACAATATAGTCAGCCCCCTCATTTCCTTCACTTCTCTGTAACTCCATCCCATCTAACCCTCGTTCATTACCTTCCATAGCCAAATTGTAACCTCCCACCCCTGGATACTGATGGTGCTAAAGACATTGATCTGACCAGACATTTCATGACCAGACCCGCAGCATCACCCCTTTGGACCTGGACACTGAAGGTATCACCCAGGTTGCTCATCCTCCCTCCCAGCAGCCGCCCCACACACTCAGCCCCCCAGGGCACCAGGCTGTATGGTTTCCAGGAAATCTGCACTGAGCTCCATCGCCACCTCCACCGATCGCAGACTGGGTTTCATGTCCAAAGTCCCAAGGGGTGAAATGCAGCTTGTTATAGGCAGAGGCATCGCTAAAGCTCAGTGGAGGAAGAGCAGAAGCAACTTGTAGCTGAGAGTGACAAACCGTGGGCTGGGCCACATGCCACACACACTAAAATGCCAGGCATTAAAATGAGGGCTGTAGAATAAACTGCTGCCTGCTGGCTGGAGTCTTGACATCTATTGCAAGCCTTGGAAGCTTGTACACTGCAAGCTATTTGTGCATCTATTCAAAGGTACAGATTGATCTATTTGCTTCACACAACCATGGAAATGTTGCTAGGAAAAGTTAATTTGACTATATAATTTACATCCCAGATAGACAGTATGTACATACTGTATACTCAGTGATCATAGTGCCTTAGAAAAAGTAGCTGTATAGTGTCTTCCAGCACTGGAAGGCGTCTTATGAAGTAGCGCTGCTTAGTAAATAAGGCCCATAATCTGCCCCTAAATATTTTTGGAGAAATCGATACTGTGTATATGTATATCTGTCAGGGGGGCTCCTGACAGGGCTTGAACTCTGGTGTCTGCCTTCCCAACCCTGATAAATCTTGTTGGTTTCTGATAAGTCTTGCTGGCTTCGGCAGAGATGTATCCCTGTAACCTTTGAGTCCCAATGACCTGCACCTGTCATTCATTAAGTTCCCAGCCTGTATAAATGTCAGGAAGGAGGGCACACGCAACACCTCCTTACCTGCCTCGGAGGTTGTTGCTGCTGCCCCTCGCTACCCGCTGGTGTATCCCAGGCGTGGTGCCCGGTGATCCCGCCCGGTGCTGGCTCTTGCGGCCGCCATCTTGTCGGGGCGCGTGCAGGAGGACCTTACACAGCGCGCGCCTCCGGCAGTAATTTATTCACCCCTCTGGGCTTCTGGCCATGCCCCCGTCTACAGCTGCAGCCCCGCTCCTACCTTTACGCTCCACAGCTGAACACAGGCAAGGATTATAGCCTGCACCAATCGCAAAGCGCTCCACGGCACCCCCCCCACTCTGCCTCCTTCCCTGATTGGTTCTCCCACATATATTACCCCTGTTCTCCATGGGAATCATTGCTCTGCATAGCTTCTGCTAGTTGGGCTAGTGTTCGTTTGTGCTCTTGTCCTTTCGTGTACTTCAGGTTTGACCCAGCTTTGCTTTCGACTCTCCCTCTGGCTCTGGACCCCGGCTTACTCCTCACTATGCAGTCTCTCTCCGCTCTCGATCCCGGCTCGCTCCTCTACCTCCCGGACCTCTGGCACTCTCGACACCCGGCTACGGCAATCACCACGATTCTTCTATCTCCGGACACGGCAAGTACCTTTGGTTACCTTACTAAAGACTCCTGGCCTGGCAACGAATCTACCAGACTCCGGACATGCTCCTCTGCTGCGGGTGGGTGGTGTTATACTTTCCACCTCAGTCTAGGGACGGGTCTGGTCTGTGACATTATGCAGAGCCCAACCGACGCAAACCAGATCAAAACTAATGAACCTAACTTAGACCAAATTCTCTCGGCCCTGGTGGTACAGAATCAAACCATGTCTACCCAAATCTCTGACTTAGCTCAAAGGCTAACCAACCTTTCTCTCCAGGGTTCACCACCTAGCGCTTCCTCCCCATCTCAGCCCGGATCTCTTGGCGCAGCCGCACCGGAGACCAAGATACCCACGCCGAAGCCCTACGCTGGTGATCTGCAGGCCTGCCGCGGCTTCCTAAACCAGTGTGAGGTCCAGTTTGAGATGGCGCCTCTTCAGTTCACCACGGGACGTAAGAAAGTGGCGTATGTTTACTCCCCCTGATTGATGGTGCTTTACCATGGGCTTCTCCTATTTGGGAATTACGCCCAGAGATAACCCAAGACTACGCTCTCTTTCGACAGAAGTTTCAGCAGGTGTTTGATACCCCCGCACTTCGGGATACGGCCTCCTCTTCCCTTCTTCTTTTGTCACAGGGGCACCGTTCGGTGGCCAGATATGCTCTGGAATTCCGGACCCTAGCAGCTGAGAACCATTGGAACCAGGAGGCACTCATCGCCGTCTTCTGGCAGGGGTTATCGGATACAGTAAAGGACGAACTTGCCGCTCACCCCAGGCCAGGAGCGTTGGAGGAATTGATAGCTCAGGCTATTCGGATGGATCAACGCCTCCAGGAGCAACGCTCCGAATGCCAACGCCCTTGTTTTGTGCCTTTGGTCGCCCCCTTTCCTAGGTTTCTTATGGCTCCAAGACCTCCGTTGTCCCGGTTCCCAGCCCTGGAACCACCGGAACCCATGCAATTGAGGGCACAACAGACCCGTCCACCAATACAACAACTTCGCAGGGACCGTGGGTTGTGCTTCTATTGCGTATGCTGAACACCTTATTCGGAATTGTCCCCTGCGTCCGGGAAACGACTTCACCCAGTGAGTATGAAAGGGCTCTCCCTGGGTGCCATTTCTCCTTGCCCCCTTTCCAAAGACTAGCTCCCCAAGAAGCTTTTGATTCCGGTCACTCTTTCGGGTCCCTCATTCCGCGCTTCTGCGGCCGCCTTTGTTGATTCCAGGGCAGGAGGGAACTTTGTGGATCAGGAATTCACAAAGCTTAACAATATCCCACTCACCGGGAAGAGAGTACCCATTGGATTAGAAGGGGTCGACCCTTGAACCCGGCCTTCATTTCCCTTGAGACGATTCCCCTCACCTTATCTTCCACCGACGGTCACACTGAAACCCTTACGTTGGATGTTATTCATTCCTTAAAGCCATTCTCAATTGGCCGCAACCCAATTCCCTCAAAGCCATTCAATGGTTTTTAGGCTTTTCGAATTACTATCGAAGGTTTATTTGGAATTTCTCCACCATAATTGCGTCCATCACCGCTCTCACGAAGAAAGGGGTCGACCCCTCAGTTTTGTCTCCTGAGGCAGCCTCAGCTTTCGAAACTTTAAAACGAACATTAGTTTCTGCTCCCATTCTTCGACATCCTGACACGAGTCTGCCCTTTATCGTGGAGCTTGATGCGTCGGATTGCGGAGCAGGTGCCGTGCTCTCACAAAGATCTTCCCCGCAAGACTAATTGCACCCCTGCATTTTTTTCTCAAAAAAAAATTCTTCTGCTGAGAGGAACTACGATTTGGGCAATAGACAACTGCTGGCTATTAAGATGGCTCTTCTGGAGTGGAGGCACCTTCTGGATGGATCTAGAGAGCCAATTTCTATTCTTATGGACCATAAGAACCTTCTTTATATCGAGACTGCACGTCGCCTGGGCTCTCGCCAGGCTCGCTGGGCACTCTTCTTCAGATTTAAGTACACTTTATCATACATCCTGGGCACCAAGAACGTGAAGGCGGACGCCTTATCCAGACCGTTCTCCCCAGAGGAGAGACCCGAAGAAGTTCCCGAGACTATTCTACCCAAGGGACTCATAATTTCTGCGGCCTCGTTCTACATACTGGACAAGATCCTTGGAGCTCAGAGGAACATTCCGGGTGGTCTAGAGGTACCAGAAGGGAGGCTTTATGCTCCCCGTGAATTTCTTCCAAAGATCTTGGAATGTGGTCATTCTTCCCGCTCTGCAGGACATCCCGGCTTCAGGAGAACCCTTGACCTTATCCAACGCACCTTTTGGTGGCCTAATATGGCTAGAACCATCCGGGAATTCACCAATGCCTGTCCCACTTGCGCTCAAAGCAAAGCCATCCGATAGAAACCCTCTGGTTTACGTATGCCTTTACCTATTCCGGAACGCCCCTGGTCCTATATCTCTATGGACTTTATTGTTGAATCCAGATCTAACCCAGATCTAAGGGGATGAACACAATTTTGGTAGTAATAGATCGCTTTTCTAAGCAGGAAACACTTTGTTCCCCTCAAGGGCCTGCCCACTTCACCCGCCCTCGCGGACATTTTTTCCAAGGAGATTTTTCGGATTCATGGGATTCCCACTTCTATAGTTTCAGACAGGGGATCCCAATTCGTGTCCAGGTTCTGGCGAGCCTTCACCAAAAGACTCGGAATTTCCCTATCTTTTTCCTCAGGATATCATCCTCAAACAAATGGACAAACGGAGAGAGTCAACCAGACGTTAGAGCAATATCTGCGTTGTTTTGTGACCGAGACAAAGGATAACTGGTCGGAGCTGCTACCGTGGGCAGAATTCGCTATTAATTCCATGAAGAATGAATCTACCCGCGAGTCCCCATTTTTTTTATAAATTACGGATTCCATCCTGCTTGTCTTATCATCTCCAATACTCCCTCAGGAGTGCTGGCTGCCGACGAACGGATCTCCTTACTTCTGGACTCTTGGACTAAGGTTCAGTCATATCTCCAGGAGGTTGGAGGAAAATTCAAACTCCAGGCTGATTGACGTCGCCAAGCTGCTCCCAGATACAAGCCAGGGGATAAAGTCTGGCTTTCGGCAAAAAATATTCGACTAAAAACTCCTACAACAAAATTGGCACCTACATTTCTGGGACCCTTTTCCATACTGGAACAAATTAACCCTGTATCCTTCCGTTTGCAACTTCCACCAGTGATGAGGATACCCAACGTTTTTCATACCTCGTTATTGAAGCCTTTTGTACAGAGTACCTCTTTCCAGATTATACCCGTAAACCCGACCCTCTGATAGTTCAAGGACACAAGGTATACGAAATACAGTCTATAGTGGACTCACGTCTCTCCAGTTTCTCGTACACTGGAAGGGCTATGGTCCGGAGGAACACAACTGGCTTCCCCGAGGTCATATTCACGCCCCTACACTCTAGGAACGTTTTCATAAGAAGTATCCTTTAAAGCCTTGGAAGGATTCTCCAGAGTCCAAACCTCGAGGGGGGGTGGGTACTGTCAGGAAGCAGGGCTCACGCAACACCTCCATACTGCCTGGGAGGTTGTTGCTGCCGCCCCTCGCTCCCCGCTGGTGTATCCCCGGCGTGGTGCCCGGCGATCCTGCCGGCGCTGGCTCTTGCGGCTGCAATCTTGTCGGGGCACGCGCAGGAGGACCTTACACAGCGCGCGCCTCCGGTAGTAATTTATTCACCCCTCTGGGCTTCTGGCCACACCCCCCGTCTACAGATGCAAGCCCGCTCCTACCTTTACGCTCCACAGCTGAACACAGGCAAGGATTACAGCCTGCACCAATCGCAAAGCGCTCCACGGCACCCCCCCAATCTGCCTCCTTCCCTGATTGGTTCTCCCACATATGTTACCCCTGTTCTCCCTGGGAATCATTGCTCTGCATAGCTTCTGCTAGTTGGGCTAGTGTTCGTTTGTGCTCTTGTTCTTTCGTGTACTTCAGGGTTGACCCAGCTTGGCTTTCGACTCTCCCTCTGGCTCTGAACCCCGGCTTACTCCTCACTATGCAGTCTCTCTCCGCCCTCAATCCTGTTTCGCTCCTCTACCTCCCGGACCTCTGGCACCCTCGACCCCCAGCTACAGCAATCACCACGATTCTTCTATCTCCGGACTGAAGATCTTTATCCTACATGTGAATTTTCCTATACCGGATTCTATTGAGTAGCGCCGCCAGGGGGTGTGGGGCTACCTTCTCTTTTACACTCCACCTATTCAACTCCAGTTCTATGAAAATCCATCCAGTGTTACATATCTCCGTGATGAAACCATTTTGAGACAACTCCTTCCTCGGGTGCAACATTTTTCCTCCTTTCGGCCTCCATTCGGAAAGATGGGGAAAGAGTACGTGGTACAAAACATTGTAGAAACACACATTTTTAAAGAAAATTAGAATACCTGGTGCATTGTAAGGTATATAGCCTTGAAGAGAGGTCATAGGAACCAGCCAAAAATGTTCATGCTCCACACCTGACTTGCACCTTCGACCTGATCTACCCTCTTCAAGAGGGGGCAGCAGGGTTGCCAAGTGTCCTATATATATGGAATTGTCCCGTATTGTAAGGAATCAGGGAACACGTCCTTTGAGACATGTTCCCTCCTTACCTGTCTTATCTCAGACCTCCGCTCTGGCACCAGCGCGTGCGCGTACCACCGCTCTGCTTACAGAGCACGCGCGTGCAGCTCTTCTAGTGTGCCACAGAGCTTAGGTCCGCCCCCTCGGACCCACCACGCTTCTCTCACACGCGGTGTGCACATGTGACGACGTGCATCGCTCTCCAGCTGCGTGGCAAGTATTCATTTAGCCCACTTGTCTCCTGCAGCCAATCCTTGCCTCCGCGGAGGCCGCGCCTCCGCGGAGGCCGCGCCTCCGCTCCGCCTCTGTTGCTACTGGTTCCTGTATTCCATAAGTACCCTGCTCCTACATCTGTTGTGCCTTACTCCTTGTCCTGTGTTTACCTTGCAGTTTAACCCTTCATGTACCGATCCGGCTTGACCTTGGAACCTCTCTGGATATTGACCCCGGGTTACCCTCGACTCTGTGGACCTCTCCAACCCAGACCATGGCTATACTGACCTCAATGATTCTAACCTCTCTAACCCCAGACCATGGCTAACGGACTTTGACTTTCTAAACTCTCCATTCCACAACCTTGGCAAGTATCGATTAACCCACACTCTCCAACCCAGACCCGGCTATGTTTGACAATCCGCCTGCCAGGCACGCTTCCGCTGCTGTGGGTGCGTGGTTTGCTACTTCCCACTTCAGTACCGGGGTCCTGTCTTGCTCGTGGGCAGCGCAAGTGTTACACTTATTTAATTGACTTGTCCCATTGTCCCTGAAATATCTGTACGGACACAGAATTGTCCCATATTTTAGTGCTTTGACAAAATGCCTGAATTTAAAATGATTGTAATTACATCAGTCATAAAACATAATCGTTTTCTACTTGAGTGTAATAGTTACCTTTTCCGATAGATGTTGCCTTACTAAATTATTAAAATAATAAAGTTAGGACACTGTATAGTCATCTAATAATACCATGACTGCCACATATAGGCGTTAATTATTATCCAACCACTACAGTACTTGTTAGTTCAGTGGGCGTCTTTCCTCGTCCTGCCAAGAGCAGAGATCAGAAAAACCAAAGAATATATTGGTCAAGCGGGAGATACCTTTCAGCTCAAGGTATTTGCAAATCATTCATCACTCATTTTTTTTTACTGGATTTCAGAGTCCTGTATATAAAAACTTCTTTGTGGCAACTCTAGGGTGTAGTAATGTCAGGAATGCTCCTGACTGGACTTGAACTCTGGTCTCTGCCTTCCCAGACTCTGATAAGTCTTGCTGGTTTTGGCAGAGATGTATCCCTGTAACCCCCGAGTCCCAATGACCTGCATCTTTCCCTCAATAAGTCCCAAGCCTTTATAAACCTCCCTCTCCTGTTCCTATCTGCCTCTATATTGGGTTTGTCACTGTCTTTGGCTTTTTTGCTATTCGTTATCAATTTGTCACTGTCTACCAGACCCTGCTCAGACCCACCCTTACCTACCTCTCTTCAGTCCTGACCTTTCTGCCTGTTGCTGACCACTGTTAACTGGTTGCCGCCTGCCTCAACCTTTGCGTGTGAACTGGACTACGCCTCTTGCTGCCTTCCTGGACTCCCGCTTGTGACCCCGTCTACTCTCCTATTTGCAGCCACAGGACTCCAGACCCATAGTAGCTCCCCGTGACAATATCCTTATATGTACTTTATATATACAGTATATTCAGTGCCTATAAAGGTAGCACTGTAAATAAAACACAATACAGTTAAATATAATACATACAAATAAAATAAGTGCATCCAATGCATATTCTATTAGCCTATGGCTCACATTTAACAGGGACATGTATGCATGTGAGTTCTTGTGTTATAAGAAAATGTCTCACCAAGTCTCATTCTATTTTTTACTCATGTTCCTTTATAAAATCTCTTCGGTTTAAGAGAGTTTTGAATGAATTCAAACAGGAAAGATCTTAGACCTAAAAGTCTGCCAAAAATGCAGTGGTCTCTGGGAGCGTGACAGTTGAACTAGTAGACCTTTGTGGTATGTGAAACTGCTGGAAAGAATTGCTCAGCTCAGGAGCCAGTGACGGCACTGCTGGATCTGAACATATGAGAAGTTGCCAATGTGTCTGTGTAAAACAGATTCACAGGGCAAATAAGGTAGTGGTCAGTCTTTGAGCTTATTTCCTTCTAAATTTAGTGACTTCTGTTAAGGTGCCTGTCACTGGAAAGATAGGGCCTTAGGGACAGTAAAAGCAGCAATTACCTCCCGAGTCAATTTTTACAGAATAGCTGAATTACACTATTATTATTTACTACTTCATCTGCTAATGTTTCTGGTCCCTGTTGGGAAATGAATAAGGCCGCTATCCAAGCCTTATTCCCATGGGCTGATAGAAAGTTGCAATATCATCAGATCATGTCATGGCAATTTTCCATTAGCCAACCCTAGTGGCCATTTTTGATTATACTTAATTTTACTGGCACATAAAAAAGTTAATATCTCAGGAAGTCCCTGTAACAAGAAATAGCAGGGACCAACTGTGGTGGACCCGTCAGTTTCAGTTATGAGAAAAAAAATCCATACATGGGAGGATTGCTGCTTTAACATTTAAACTTAGGCCCACAGAGGTCTGGTATCAGGGCCCCTAAGGGTCTTCCCGCCCTGGAGCATATACCTGTATAGCCCACCCACTCCTATCCCCACCTCCCCAACAAATCTAAACCCCACCATCCCCCTTTACAATACTGGCTTTTAGCCAAATATGGCTAATGGCCAATATAACCACAATATACAGTACAGGTGCGCCGACGAGTATTCTAAAACTTGCCTTAAACTTGCCTTGGAAAATCTGGGGCTATCACCAACAAGATCTGGGTACATGCTGTAAACATTTCAGTGACATTTCTGCAGAGACTAATGGCCCATCGGATTAACACAGCAAGGACCCCTGGCAGTCCCATTCAGTTTGACCTGTTAACCCCTCCGTCGCAACTTCTACATTCAACTTGAATGTCTTTCTGAAAACTGGTAGTAGAGCGCGGCTGCACCTTACGAGCGAAGGTGCTGACTAGGCCCAGCCCCAATGAGGGGCAGTGTTTGTACGCACAGTGCACGCCTCGGGCACTGGGACCGTGGCCTTAGTGTAAGGCTGAGTCCCCAGTCTTCACTGTGGCACGCGCGCCCGGCAGGGGGGGCGGCCCGTGCACAGCGCTACACAGCGATCTGCGGTCTGGGGGGAGAGGGAAAGTTTGCAATGGGAGGGGGCGTGGCTGTGGGTTTGCATGGCCATGACGTCCCGTGGCTGGTTTGCCCTTATTGGCTGAACCGCCGGCGGGGGCGTGGCCACGCCTCCGTCGCAGATGTCAAGTTCAAATTCTCCTGCCTTCCTGAAAACCTGTCGCGCACCACTGGGGAAAGGTGCGCGACAAAATAGGGACTGGGACCGGCCGGACTGGGGGGGCGGGGCTTGATAGCACAGCGCACGCCGAGCCGTGCACTGTGGCGGTGACTGGGACCGCAGCCTAACTCAGCAGCTACAGTGCATTCTTATATTACTCTGGTAACATTGACTATTGGTACAGTTTGCAGCTCAAACTGCTAAAACTCATTTAAAATGGCATTGAGTTTTTTTTTAATGTAGTAAGTATCTAATATGACATAACTGACTTATTTATATAAAAAAAATACCCGTATTTAGCATATTGAATATTTTGCTCCTTTAGTCCATAGTGCGATTACAATGATATAAAATAACTTTTATGCATGTGCAACTCGCATTCTCCTTTACTCCTACTTTAACCATTCTCTAACTCAGTGGTGCACAAACTTTTCAGTCTGCGCCCCCCTGCCTGCTCTCCCCCCCTGCTCACGCCCCCCTCCTTACCTTGTCTACGGCATCAAATGATGCTGTGGGGTCACGTGACCCCGCAGCATCAAATGACGACGTGTCACCAAAGACAAGGTACGGGAAGTTGCAGAGGCCTCACGCGATCCCCAGGCATTTCATTTAAATGCCTTCGGGAAGAGCACGGGGCCTCTGCAACCGGCGTGCCCCCCCCTGGAAAATCTTGTGCCCCCCAGTTTGCACACCCCTGCTCTAACTAACCTATCTCCTCTTCCTATATGATAGAAGTCTTTTTTGCTCTTCTAATCTTGATGTTATTGAAAACATGCAGTACGTAACTTGCATATCATTTAGAATAATGACCTTTGAAAATAACGGCATGCTTTTTACAAGAATAAATCTTGGCCAATATCCCATTATTTTCTTCAGTGAATATTGTGTTATGATTAACGGGTGTTAACTTAGGTTACCACGTTAAATAGGCTTACAGAGCTTCATGAATTTAGCCCTACGGACGTGGAAGACGTTATTGCACCTGATAGCACAATGCGTTGGTTTAACGCTGTAGCGGGTCTTTAACAGTAGCGCTAATTAAAACAAGGCTTTATGTTAAAGGAGGTAATAATGTCTGCTACCTAAGTGTAGTATGTCAGGCATGACACTTAAATGTGCGTTCAGAATGACTGTATAATGTAGCTCTTGGAATGGTAGAAAATAAAGAGTTGAGACTATAGAGGAAGGGGCAGCTGTTCCCCACCACCACCTTGTTCCTCATTGCAGACTCTGTACCCATGGACTGTATTGTTTTAACCGGCTTGCTTATTGATGCCTCTCTCTATGGTAGATTACACCTGCCACAACAAGCACTCAATTACATGGAATTTTTTGTGAGCACTAGAAATATATAACCACTATAGTATCGTAAGAAATATTCTATTCCAATTCACTGTGGTGGCTCTGTACAAGATAGAGCATTGAGGGAGACACAGATTGTTTTTCCAGAGAAAAGGGCAAAGCCCTTTGTGAGAGCCACATTAATGGCAGGGAAGGGAGCAATTGGATTCATGCCAAAAAGAATAAACATGTCAACCTGCCTTTAACTCTAAATAAACATATTTATTCTCCCCAGATGACCTACAGAGAATGAATTTTCTATTGTTGATTTATTAGCCTCTTTTTTAAAGAAATTCTGCATGTTTTAATCATACTGTATATCTTGATTTTACGCATGTCCTCGTGACTAAGGATACAGTATGTGGCTGCTTACATTACAGAAGGTGTTATGAGCTTTTCGTTAATTTTTATCATGTAACATACAGTACAGTAGTTGTAATTATGTCATCTCATCACATATAAATGAATTGGAGGACAAGCTTTCTCTTGTATGTATATATTTATGTATATAGTGCCACCCATATACATACTGTAGCACTTCACAGCAGGAATACATGTGACATAATACTATAACACATTTTGGGAATAAGTGCTTCAGACATAAAAGTAACAATAGGAAAAGGAATCCCTGCTCAGAAGAGCTTACAATCTAAGTGGTAAGTAGGGTGAACTTATAGAGACAGTAGGAGGGTGTTCTGGTAAGTGCGTCTGCAAGGGGTCAAGGTCAGTGCAAATGAGATGTAAAGTATCAGTCAATGGAGCTACCCATATACTTCATTAAATAAGTGTGATTTAAGATGTGCCCTAAAATGTAGAGAAAGTTGGTGCTAGTTGGATATTGAGGGGAAGGGCATTCCAGAGGTGTGGGGCAGTGAATTAGAGAGGTTTTAGGCGAGAGAGGACTTTGATACAAAAGGGGTAGACAGAACACAGCCTTAAGCAGCACACAAGAGTTGGCCAGGTGTATTGCGAGAAATCAAGGCTGAGATGTAAGGAGGGACAGAAGAGCCTTAAAAGAGAGGAGGATCATTTTGAAATATGGGATTTAATAGAATGCCGGGAGAGATGCTGAGACAGATTTATGAGAGCGTTAAGGGATTCTAGCAGCAGCGTTTAGAATAGATTGTAGTGGGAAAACTGGAGAGGCAGGAAGGCTGGACAGAAAAAAGTTGCAGTAGTTGAGATAGGAGAGAATGAGGGCCTGTGTTAAAGTTTTAGCAATAGAGCGACAGAGGAAAGGGCGTATCTTTGCAATGTTATGGGGGTTTTAGTTACATTGTTAATGTTAGAGGAGAATGTGAGGGAGGAGTGAAATGTGACACCTAGGCAGCGCGCTTGTGGTACTTGATGTATGATAGTTCCACCAACAGTAATGATGAAAAGGGCAGTAGGGCCAGGCTTGGGAGGAAGTTTTAAGACCTCTGTCTTTGACATGTTAAGTTTGAGTCGGTGGAGGGCTATCCAGGATGATATAGCAGAGAGACATTAAGAGACTTTTGTCTGTACAGCAGGTGTAAGGGTTAAAGGTAACTTTGTGTATGATCCACATAGAGATGATATTTGAACCCAAGTGATATGATAAGGTTACCTAGAGAGTGTGTGTAAAGAGAAAATGGAAGAAGTCCCAGGACAGACCTCTGAGGTACGCCCACAGAGAGATCGACAGATTAGGAGGAGGTGGAAAATGAAAAACTGAAACTATGATAGGAGCAGTAAGAGGAAATCCAGGATAAAGCTGTTATGGATACAAGAGTATGGAGAATCTGAAGGAGAAGAGGGTGATTCACAGAATCAAAGGCTGCAGAGAGGTCAAGTAATATAAGCAGGGTGTAATGACTTTGGTCTTTGGCAGCATGGAGGTAATTAGTTATTTTGGTGAGGGCAGTTTCAGCGGAGTGAGCAGTGTGGAAGCCAGTTTGTAACGGATCTACAGTGGGAGAGAAAAGGACGTAAGGAATTGGAGCTAGCGAGAGAATACAGGCGTTCAAGGAGTATAGAGGCAAAAGGCCAGAGGGAGACAGGGCAATAATAGAGAGACAGGTAGGGTCAAACTTGCTGTTCTTGAGTAAATGTATAACTGTTGCATGCTTGAAGGAGGTGGGAAAGGTACCAGATCTGAGGGAGGAGTTGAAAATAAGTGTTCAGTATAGGGATTAGAGTGGGAGCTAGAGGTTTGAGGACATGAGAGAGAATGGTGCAAGTGCTAGAAAGTGAGGAGGAGATCAGCAGCAACAGAAGAAAGTAGTAGATGAGACAACTGAGTTTTTCAGTAGCATTTCAAATGGATTGGTGTGGGAAAGAGGTAAAAGGAATAATGGAGATCCTACTTGATGAGGGAGTGGATGTGTGAGAGAATAGGGTGTTAGAGTGAGGCACATGTGGCACAGTTTATAAAGGCAACGAACATGAGCAACAAATACGTATATAACTTAATATAGTGAGTGGTAGCGATTGACATTTTTGAGGCGAACCATGTGTTACATTTAAGGAGAAATTTGGTAATACTGGAAAAGAAAACGGAAATACAAGGAAGAAAAGGTTAGACTGTGCCAGCGCATTATTGTCCAGGGACTAAAAGTGGGAGTGTAGAGAAGGAAGCACAGTATAAAAACAGTGAAGGAATATTTGTAGTGATAGGGCAATGACAGTGACTAAAAGGTCCATGCAATGGTATTAAAAGTATTTAGGGCAGTGAGGGACAGGATGAGGGGCAAAGATGAATTATGCAATGACATTATATTGGAGAGGAGATGAGAAATATAATAATTGAGCAGAAAGTGTTGAGGTTAAAGCAAGGGCAGGGAAAATCATGTGGAAGCAAAATTATAGTTGATGGTGTAGAAAATAAAATTGGGTAGAGAATGGTATCTAGTGGTATCTAGAGGTAAACAAGGAAAACAGAAAAGCAGGGGCAGCTTGAACTACACCAGAGAACCGCCACACATGAACACTACATAATCTAAAGATACTAAGAACGAGGCAAAGGGAATTATTCAATAAACTGTGATAGTGCTGATTGGGACACTATTGCATGGAAACTTCCATTGACTTCAAGATGAGTTTCTGTATGATAGTGAAGCAGAAAGGGTTCAAGCCTTAGAAGGGTACCGTTTTAGATAATAAACCCAGTGAAAACACTAGTGAAAAAATGAACTTTATACAACTGGAAGTAGTGCAACTCCAGAAATGGACTCGATCCAAGGCCAGGCAGATACATGAAGGCAAAAAATTAGGAGCGCAAAAAAAGGAGCAAAAAAATCTAGTGCCATTTCAATAGGGTAAAAAAGTGAAAATTCACAGGTACCACTCACAATTGAGAAGACTGTCGGATACAAGGATAGTACAGATGGTTTTATAAAAGGTTCAAATAAAAATATTACACTTACAAATAAGCTGTGTGTACAAGCAGTGAGACCACCCAGGTTCAGGCACTGGAGAAACAGCTGCAGCCCTCCTTCCTTCACTGATAATGCACCTGTGGAAGCTCCAAGTAATTGAAATGCGTTGGGTGCGAGTACAGCCTTTTTGAAGACCCCCAAGGTGTGTGGTGGACACTGCTGAGGATCCTGGGCCAAGTGTTTGTTCTCCCTTCCCTGAAATTTTACATCTTCCCCTGTGGACGACCGTCACAGGTGGCATATCAGTGAATGAAGGAGTGCTGCAGCTGTTTCTCAATTGCCTGACCCTGGGTGGTCTCACTGCTTGTACACACAACGTATTTGTAAGTGTAATACTTTTATTTGCACCTTTTATAAAACTGTACTATCCTTGTGTCCTCTTCTTCACATATGGGAATCCTACCAATCTGTCACGAGTGCTCACCACAAACCGGATAGGACCGTGAGGCTGAGGTGGGGATGTTGGTAACCACCGACCTGCAACCGAGAAACCAAGTCCAGAGTGAAGGTCGTGAAGCCAGGTCAGGGTAGGAGATGGTAGAATGGTCATGGTACTTGCCGTGGTCTAGGGTTGGAGAGATTGGATAGTCATAGTGCAGAGCCGGGGTCCAGGAGTAGAGAAGGTAGAAGTCCAAATACGAGCCAAAGTCAAGGGTCAGAGAAAGCGGAGGTCCAGGTACAAGCCGAATTCAAACAGGAGCAAAAAAGGCAAGACAAGGGTTAAACAAGGCAACAGCAAGGCAGCAGGATTCTTGAGGCAAGCTCTAGTAACATAAACCGAAGTTTATGCTCAGCCAACTTGCAGCAGGGTTGGCTGAGCATTTAAGGAACAGGTTAGTATAAAGCTGCAGAGTAATGAATGAGAACCGCCCCCTCAGACATATTCAGTCCACTGATAGGCAGGGGCGGGGAGAAGAGCAGGTGAGGAATAATTATTGAGAGCTAGACTTCTCAGGGCTGTGCTAAGCCTGCGCGTTGCTTGTGTGCGATGCGCATCACCCATGACATCACAGGGTGGAGCCTGAGCGCGGTGCGTGCAGTGTCCCCCGGCTTGGTAGTGCGGCGTGCGTCATGCCTCTGGTCGTGGGGCGTGCCACGGGGGCAGAGCCTTGACACGGTGCGTGTGGTGTCCCCCAACCTGGCAGTGCGATGTGCGTCACCTGTCTCATCACAGGACGCATCACGGGTGCGGGGCCGAAGCCAATCTTCACACCATCATACTCATCCGGATTTGAGGGACGTCCTCTAAGAATATCTGAGGAAACGTCTGAGTTGGTCACTCTATAACTGCAGCGCCTTGTACAGTCTTCTCAATTGTGAGTAAGATACCTGTGAATTTTCACATTTTCACCTTTTGAGTCTAAACAAAATTGAACTACAGGCATACCCCGCATTAACGTACGCAATGGGACCGGAGCATGTATGTAAAGCGAAAATGTACTTAAAGTGAAGCACTACTTTTTCCCACTTATCGATTCATGTACTGTACTGCAATCATTATATACGTGCATAACTGATGTAAATAACGCATGTGTAACAGGCTCTATAGTCTCCCTGCTTGCATACAGCTTCGGTACAGGTAGGGAGCCGGTATTGCTGTTCAGGACGTGATGACAGGCGCATGCGTGAGCTGCCATTTGCCTATTGGGCGATATGTACTTACTCGCGAGTGTACTTAAAGTGAGTGTCCTTAAAGCGGGGTATGCCTGTATATCTTTTTGTTCCTTTTTTTTAACATAATCCTGGATGTATTTGCACTCTTGATTTTTCGCCTTCTCTATGATAGTACCCTGATTTGCACTATCGCAGTTTAATGAATAACCTCAAAGTCTCTAGTGAATACTCACAATAATGCTAGGGGAAAAAGGGTGCTGGAGAAAGTTTAGGAAGCATGTGATGATCATTAAAAAATAAGCAGTAGCTACTGTATGATTGTCTCCATATGAAGTTGCTATTGTAAGGTTTGCTATATGAATAAGTAGCAGAGTTGTGAGTATTTTACTAAAATTGAATACTGTAGTTTCCAGGTGACAGCACCTGAAAGTATAGTTTTTTGTGCATTGTTATATTCTGATTTGCTATCACTATACAAGTGTCCTACTTAAAAAAAAAACACTTATAGGGTGCATGGCGGCTCCTTAGGCTGTGCGTATAGTGCCCGCGATGGGCGACGCGATGCCGCCCAAAAGCAAATACATTTCCGCCGCCGCGTGCGCTTATAGTAAGCGCGATGGCGGCAATGCGACGGAGCGACGCGGACTTTGGAAGCCGGGAATATTTGATTTATCAAGGGCTGTTGCTTCATGTGACAGCCCCTGAACAAATCAAATGCCTGAAATCCCGCGACACCGCCGCAAAGTGAAATATAACTTTCGCTAGCGGCGACGGGTGACGTCACTCGCCCCGTCGCCGGTCGCGAGCACTATACGCGCAGCCTTAGAATGGGAATTACAGGTAAATAAAAAGTAAACAGACCAACATTCCAAGATGTAAATAACGAAAAGTGATGTTTTCTTGTAAAATTGTGTGCGGCTAAAAAGAAAAGAAACATCTGAAGTGAGCAGTGGTTCACAGGTGTTGGCATTAAAATCTTTATATTAATAAATATGTCAGAAATTGTTAAAGTCACAGCTATTCCAAGTAACCAGCTGTCTGGTGTGAAAGAGAGGGTATATTCCTGGCTATGTATATGTTTGTTAATGTCAAGAAGAACTGGTTTACCGTATCGATTTTTGTAAAGCTTCTCTTGAATAGTGCTAAAATTTATGACATAACCCTTCGAAATGTCTGTTGGCAAGAACATGTAAAACTTCTTCCTGTCAAAACAAAAACTATTTGCTGTAATAGATACAAAATTGTTATTTGATGCCTGCAAAGTTCAACATTGCCTCTTAAACAGGACAGAATGATTTTTAGGAAAATAGACAAAAAAATACTTGCACACAATGTTTCCATTACTTTAAGAATGGAATTCAGTGATTATGGTCTGGGAAAGGAAGATTGTGGTTTATAAATGTATAATATGCTGCAGATAAACATTAAAATATTCAAACAAAGACATCTGTTTTTGTAACAACCTTTATTAGTTTTAACGGATTAGAAAATTCAGAAGCTCATTAGAGGAAGTCACAAAACCCAAGGACCACTGTAAGAGCGAGCGCATTGTGAGAGCGTATTGACTGACAGTGGCGAAGAGAGCAGATTACTGTATGCAAACAGTCCCATATCAGTATGTACTGTAAGGTACTTTAATATACTGTAGCAAATTTAAGTTGTACCGTTCAATTATGAATTGCTATTTACCTGTGTGGCACCAACGTATTCTGTAGAATAGTACATTGAGGGAGACAAAGGGGAGTACAACAATAGATGGCACAAAATAAGCGATACATATTGCTTTCATAGCTATTTAGAGAACGACTGCCATAGCGATTCCAATATTTTCATGTTCAAGGTTCTGGTATGAGGTATTTCTTAAAAAGTTACAATGGAGGGCATAAGAGTACCAACATACAAATGCACATTTTTTTTATATTTTAGCAAGTCACATTCCTTAATGGTGAAGGCACAGAAGATTACATTTAAATGAGGAGCTGGAAGTGCAAAGAAACAAAAACAAAATCCAATACCAGTTCACATTATTTTAACTCTCCTTAGGTGGGAGTGAATTAAATCGATGTTTCTTGCATTTTACTGCTGCTAAATATACAGTATATAAATGTTTCCCACTATATATATATACATACATACATACATACATACATACATACATACATACATACATACATACATACATACATACATACATACATACACATGCATACACATACATACAGGGCTCAACAAATGCACTTGCCCGGTGTGAGTGCATTTTAGCCGCAGGTGAACCATCCCTCACCCGTATGTTTAAAGCCGGATACGCTGGACGCCTCGCTTTTCTCACCTCTTACGCTATCTGTGTAGCGTAGGAAGAAGAGAGCAGAGAACAGAGCGGCCTGCGTGCACAGGTTGAGCAGGACTGAGGCTGGCAGAGCTTTGTGTCTGAGGCCTCGTCCAATTGGAGCGTGGGCGGGGCACCGGCGGGCAGGAGCCACTAGGAGAGTGTTGGAGGTGCCAGGTGGAGTGGCTGTGCATTGTGGCGGGTGACAGGTCACGCGGGACCGGCGCAGACATGAGGCGGAAGCAGCGAGGGGCGGGGACCGGAGCAGGTACCGGTACCAGTTAAAGGGACACACAACAGCGTATATATGTACACATATACACACACACTATAGTGTAAATATATATATATATATATATATATATATACACACACACACACACACACGTACATACATACAGAGAACAGGAGGCAATAAGCGCTTAGTGAAAGTAGAAGACAACGATGGAAATTTTGGGGGGACGAGTACCTTTTTTATATACAGGCATACCCCGCATTAACGTACACAATGGGACCGGAGCATGTATGTAAAGCGAAAATGTACTTAAAGTGAAGCACTACCTATTCCCCACTTATCGATGCATGTACTGTACTGCAATCATCATATACGTGCATAACTGATGTAAATAATGCATGTGTAAAAGGCTCTATAAGCTCCCCACTTGCGCACAGCTTCGGTACAGGTAGGGAGCCGGTATTGCTGTTCAGAACGTGCTGATAGGCGCATGTGTGAGCTGCCGTTTGCCTACTGAGTGACATGTACTTACTCGCGAGTGTACTTAAAGTGAGTGTCCTTAAACCGGGGTATGCCTGTAATTTGTCGAGCCCTGTGTGTGTGTATATATATATATATATATATATATATATATATATAAACAAGAAATAAATCACATCCCATAGCGTATAAAAGTGACATTTAATTGGGGAAGAGGTGAGCGTGGAAACAAATACACTCAAAAGTGTAGGTTTAAACTATATATATATATATATATATATATATATATATATATATATATATATATATATATATATATACATACACACACACACACACTGATACACATCCAATACAAGCGTTGGTACTTTCAAATATCACCTTTTGGACATTCAACGTCACTGGTTTCTTCTTTCCACTTTTTTTTTTTTAAATATATCTTTATATGTGTAACGGATCCGCACCTTAGTTTACTGCTTACCTTGCCTTACAGACCTGTGCAGTCCTGGAACACTTCCCCTGATATTTACTGCAGCCTGGGTTCACTCATTAAAGCAATACTGTCACACGCCCCTTCTGCTATTGGTTCACTGACCTTTAAATACAGCCTTCCCACAATGCTTCTCTGCCGAGCATAATCCTTCCTGGATGTCACACGTGTTCTGACACAAAGCTTAGGCTTATCTCCTGGTATACTAACCTCTCTAGTTATCTCCTCTAGTTCCTGAGGCCTGCTGCTAGTCTTCATGCAGGGGCCTGTGTTTCCGAGTATCCTGAGGCCAGCTACTACTCTCTACATAGAGGCCTGTGTTTCCTGCTTTCCTGAGGCCTGCTGCTATTTTCACGTGGAGGCCTATTCCTGACTCCTGCGCTGAAGCGGAGGACTCTACAGTGTTGACTTCAGCTTCCTGTTTCCTGAGGCCTGCTGTCCTTCCATAGCAGAGGCCTATCTACTGGTTCCTGGGGCCTGCTGCTCACCTTCCATTGCAGAGGCCGTGTCCTGGTTCCTGTGCTGAAGCGGAGGACTCTCAGTGTGTACTTCAGCTCCCTGTTTCCTGAGGCCTGTTTTCCTTCCATAGCAGAGGCCTATCTGCTCTCTCTCCATTGCAGAGGCCGTGTCCTGGTTCCTGTGCTGAAGCAGAAGACCTCCCGCGCTTACTTCAGCTCCCTGTTTCCTGAGGAAGGGAGAGGTGCATCCAGAGCAACAGCAAACAGCCCAATGATGTCACAGTCCAAAATTGAACATCAAAGCTTTATTGGAGACACACAGACGAAGCGCCTTTGTGCGTGAAACATGTAGAGGAAGAGGCTGTGCTGCAGCCTGCTGTGTCCACTGTGTGTCTCCAATAAAGCTTTGATGTTCAATTTTGGACTGTGACGTCATTGGGCTGTTTGCTGTTGCTCTGGATGCACCTCTCCCTTCCACATGACCTCTCTGCCGGATACACGCTGTAGGACTCACTGCTGAGGAACCATTAAGACTGAGGACGGATGAGCTGACAGGGGTAAGATTGCTGTTTTGCCCCTGAGCCCCAACTTTTATAGTGGTCTTTATTTATCCTCTCATTTTCCTATCAGCCCTTCACAACCAGTGCTTCATTCAACTTTAGCCTAGGAGCGCATGACAGTTACATATCCCTGTTTCCTGAGGCCTGCTGCCCTTTCCTTAGCAGAGGCTGGTCTATGAGTCCTGAGGTCTGTAGCTCTCTCTCTCCTTGCACAGGCTCGTTCTGGACTCTTGCGCTGAAGCACTGGTTTACCAGTGTTGCCAGGCGGTGTGCCCACTCTGGTCTGCCTATCCCTTCCTGAGACCGGTACCATGGGCCATGGTTGCCGCACACGCAGAACTCGCTCCCACCCTGCAGCTATTACGCTGAAGCGGGACCTAGTTGACTTCCTGTTACCGAAACTCCGCTCCGATAACGTTTACCCTGATGTCTCCAATCCTGACCCTGGCCTGTCCACTGACGATTTTGCCTTCTCCAGTCCCGACCCTGCTATGTACGACTATGAACTGCGCAATCCAGATCAGTCTGCGTGGTCTAAGGTCGGTGCTTATACAACCCCACCTCAGCCACGCGGTCCGACCCAGGTTTGTGGCGAGCACAACCATGACAATATGTCACTGTTTGTTATAGCACTTTATATAGATATATTATCACTATTAATTTGTAGTTGCAACAGTCACATAGACTTATCAGCAGTTTTTGTAGGCTATTAGATTAGCCATTTAATACACTATTCTATTGGCGTTGCTTTATATATATTTTTCTTATATATATACAATCCTCCCTATTTTGGTGCTGAATAAAAAAATGGCGGTTCACAGTCAGAAGAATACACTAGGGGAATACATGCGTTTCACACCCAATAGCACTTTATTAAAGAGTAGAGCCAATTTTTGATAAAGCGCCATTATGCACGAAACTCGTAAGAGTGCTTTTTTTACCCTGTGCTAATATGTGGCAATACATTTTTCAAAGATGTTTACTGTAACGCATAGCTCACCACAAACAAAGCACCGCGGTGCTGAGGTAGGGAATTGAGTAACGGCAACCCACAGCCAGGCGGGCGCGCCTAGAATGTAGATTGGTCGTGCAAGCCAGGTCAAGAGTACAGATGTGAGAGTAGTAGAAGGTACTTGCCGGTTCAGGGTTGGAGAATAGCGGATCGTCGGGGTACATAGCCAGGTTCAGGATTGGAGAGTAGCGGATCGTCGAGGTAATAGCCAAGGTCAGGATCGTAGAATGATCGTGCGGTAGCCGGATCAGGAGTAGAGAGGTACGGAGTCCAAGGTACGTTGCAGGGTCAGGCAGCGGCAGAACAACAGACAAGACAAGATACAGGAACAAGAAAGAAAACCAGCGCACTGCAAAAGTGGGTCCCAAGTAAATGAATAGTAAAAATCTTCTTTATTTAATCCATTTTATCCTCCTCTCCCTTCATCCTCTCTCATCCCCCACTACCTTCATCCTCTCTCATCCACCCTCCTTTTATCCTCCTCTCCCTGGATCCTCTCTCATCCCCCTTCCTTGATTACAGCCGCCCCACCTGCAGGTTTTTAAGTCCAGAGAGGTAATACCGGACACATACATGTCCGGTATTATCTCTTATTTTTTACCGGACAGAGTAACCAAATATCTGGCTTTCCGGTTCAATACTGGACACCTGACAACCCTCCCCGGACATGATTGGTGATTACAGCAAATGTTTACGTTTGTGTTTTAAGATCCAAGCATATTCATGTCATATGGATGTATCCACACATGAACTATATCATTGTTCTGAGGCTCTTTGATTGTATGACTTACTGGGATTTATACTTGACCCCACTGATGTGCACTGATACTTACTAGCCTTATATCAAGACAATTATTGCAACACTGTTGAACTTTATTTCCAAGTACACAGCATCGTTTTTTTTGGATGCGCTGGTCTTTGTTTTCTACAAACTATATCTCCCTATTTTGATGCCTTCTGACATCTTTAAGAGGGTGAGAATCAAGGTTTTTCTTTTGTACATCACCCAATGCCATGCCATATAGGTGATCCATTTCTCTGGTCTGTCTTAGACCTATTTCTACAATCAGTCAGATATTATACCTTGAAGAAGTGACCTGAGTATCACGAATTGTGTAGAATAGACATTTTTAGCTTCTTTTTACAAAGATTCCCCCTGCAGGTGTAACGGAGGACCCTTGGTGTCTCGAGGTCTTCTTTGTCACCTTTCTTGTGGATAAAGATAGCGATGGCATTGCTCCTCTGTTATGGAATTCCCCTGTTCTTCAAGCAGCAGGTAAAGAGTTTGCAAGGATTGTTTCTACTTCTTCTCCAGTTTCATTCATGATTTCAGTTTGAAATTCATCATCCCTGGGAGTCTTCCCATTCTTCATGGATTTTAATGCTTTTGCCAAAGTCCTTTGCTCCCTCATACAATGATTGCTAACACTTGAAATTACCGCCAGCCGAAGCGCAGGGAAGCGCTCCGGCTGGCGGTAATTTCAAGTGTTAGCAATCATTGTATGAGGGAGCAAAGGACGTGCAGGCATTGGATGCTTTTATATTTTGCTGCCAATTCGGGATAGGAGTTCATGGTGAACCTGGGCTGTTTACATCCACTCTGCAAACCTGGGACTCACCCTACCATCGCAGATGACCACAATAGAGATTTCTCTCCCACGAATGGTTCTGTTTAAAATCCTGTAAGTGCACATTCTTATGGGTTGCTGATTTTTTAAATAAATGTACCTTATTTTTTACTCAGTTACGTGCTATGGAGCTTGCGCTTTTGTTTGTTTTTATATATATATATATATATATATATATATATATATATATATATACATACATACACACACACACACACACACACACACACACACAAAGAAGGAGAACACACAAGATGATACAAATAACAGACAAGAAATGGACACTTACTTAAGGGTTGGACAATGAAGCAATCAGGTACAGGATTGGCAATTCATTCAGCAATACAGGTTCAAATGAAGACATCACGAAGACACGGAAGACACCGGATATATGGCTGACACTGGTTTATATGTGATTTCAATCCTATACCCTGGCATTGAGTGCAAGTCATTCGAGGACAATAATCTGCACCCAATCCCTCCTTGCCACCTCACTTGAGAGGCAAAGTAATACCTGCCCACTGGGTGGACATTATTCTAATCAGGGGCTTATTTCTCTAGCCCCCCTCCCACAAGACTGGCGTCGCCCAGTCTGCTTGGGATAGGAAACCCTTTGTTCCCAAGGTGTGAAACACAACACTTATCACAAGTACTCACGTCCTGCTCTGCTTTGTTGTAGCATTCAAGCAGGGTGGGGGAGCCTTTGATCAGGGGGTTTATTGTAGACCACGTGTCTCCCCCCTGAGCATTAACAAACCATATGGGCTCTAGCCTCCCCGGGCTTTTACCCTGGACCCAAAATACAATACATTCTTTAATATCTACACATATTAAAATAATCCGTTCTGTGGGTCTGAGCGGGCTGAAATTTGCCAGATCCTCATGCCGGAGAACCCTTGCCATAGTGGCCAAATATAAGCCTTCCACGACCCCCAGAAACGGAGATTCAAAAAACACAGTTTAAAAGCACATTACAAAAGTGGCTTATTTCTGCCATGCAAGTGAATGGCAGAAACCCAAACTTTGCAATTACCCTGACTCCGTTCTGTTGCCCCGAGAGGGTCGCTATTTGCCATGCAATCCTGCCGGCACTAGGACTACCTGGTGACCGAATCTCAGCCGTCTATGTTGAACAGAACCGAAGTTATGGGTTCCAGGTTTCTGCTCATTCTGACTTAGCCGTTTTTTCACGCGGCTTACCTCCATTAAAATCAATAGGGCCGGCGCCTCCATTGGAAATGCATGGGCCGGCGCCACCATAGGATTCAATGGTAGAACCCTCCTGGCCGGCGAGACCCTTTCTCGCCGCCATTAATTGTCGGACCCTGTTGGGGTCAAGTGAGGGGGTTCCTAACATCTAGGGGCAAAAGGAATTTTATTTCTGGGTGCCCTAGAACAAAAGATCCCACACCAATTGGCCGTGAACTTAACTGAGGCCCTAGTTCCCACGCCAATTGCACGATCAAAGCTCTTTTTTGACAATGTTGCCGCTGCCGTTGCAGGCTGCCAGCTTGTCTCCGGAGGTCGGCTTCCAGGAATCCCCATTGAAATGCATTACTCCATTCACTTTCAAAGGGGAACCGCCGCTCCTCCTCTCGAGCGCCACCTGCAGGTCTTCTTCGGAAACGGGCCCAAATCGCCGGAATCTCCATAGGATTGTATTGAGCCCCAATGGCGACCTATGGAGAAACTGCAAAATGGAGCCTGCAAAGGCGGGAAAAGTGACAAAGGGCCATAAACACAGAATTAACCTTAACCCTTTCCCTCCCACACAGATCCCAGTGTATGTATTGGTGCAGACACTGGAATGGGAACAATACATATGCACAGGGTGATACACAGTTGGTGCTAAAGCAGGGGCATAACTATAGTACTAGACATTGTTCCAGTTAACTCCTCGCCTCCCAGGTGAGAGCAGGGGGTGGCCAAAAAATGGGGTGTAAGCCCTTTAATATCGGCCCAAACCCCCTCTCCCATGACACACACATAAAGTGGCAACAGATGTTAAAGAAGATATGTATTGGCACTTGCGTTGGCATGTTCACCCATACTATAAAATCTTGACCAATATATCTGGCTAAAGTGGGATAGGTAGTTGCCAACATGTAAATGAGGCCGACATGCCAAGTAAGCTCTCAACCCCAAAATAGGGGAGACAACAAAAAGCAATAGGCCTCATTCTCCAGAGGCCAGATTGTCCCTGAGCTTGATAGCATTTAGGAAAAAGGTATGTAAGCAGAGGTGAAACAAAAACTGTTATTCAAATTTCACTCTGGCTACCTACAACTTCCATACTCTTTTCAGTGAAGCAGCACTGCAAGAACTGGAAGATGAGCTTGAAAAGATGAAATAACATATTGTGAGTCTTCGTGAAGTAAGAAGAAAAGATGAAGGCCTCATTGAGCTCAAAAGCAGACACCTCATATTCTAGGGAAAATGTGAGGAGTAAACCTCATAGTGTCTGATGCTCAGCAGAGTGCATGTGACTGCAGATGGAAGAAGTTATTGACAAAGCAACCTTTGCAACATATAGCTGTAGTGTATTTGGGCAGTCCTGTTGCAGGTAATATCATAAAGAAATAATAACAGAACGGGAGGGCCATATATCAGGCTTTAAACCAGGGTGGGGTGCTAATGCAGGAAACTGGATAGAGGCAGGATAAGGAGTACCCTAAGATACCACTCTCCTGTACTCACGGAACACCAATGCCTGCTGCCATGCCCCACCCGGTGTCTTTGCTGCTCGCTCCCTTGGATCAGCCGGTCCCGGATCTGCGACGTTGCTGCACTCCTGCTGCTGTGAGACGTCACTGCCGGCAAAAGGTGAATCCTTCCGAGACGGCTCCAGAGTGTGTCCTGTACACCAGCGTCCCCTTGTGGCTCCAGTGGGCAGTTGCAACCAGTGTGTGGAGAAGTGGTCTCGTATTTGTCAATGCAACAGAGATTGCCTGCGTGCTCCAGCCATGATAGTGATAGGTAGTAAAGTAAATAGGTGGAAGGCGGTCACTGCATGTAGAACTCAGCCAAACGATGGATTAAAATAAAATCAGCTTTAATAAGACATGTTGCTGTACATCACAGAATAGTCCTCTGACGCGTTTCGTTCCATGTAGGAACTTTTATCAAAGAGTCTCTTTGATAAAGTTCCTACACGGAACGAAACGCATCAGAGGACTATTCTGTGATGTACAGCAACATGTCTTATTAAAGCTGATTTTATTTTAATCCATCGTTTGGCTGAGTTCTACATGCAGTGACCGCCTTCCACCTATTTACTTTACTACCTCATATTCTAGAGTTACAGAACGTGTAAAAATCAGTAGATACGGGTTCTTTGTTAACAAGAACAACATAGTGGAGTATGAAATATCATTGCAAACAGCAGCCAGAATCATCATGTAGTTGGCAAAACAGTCCAGGTATGTTCCACAACAATAAATCACGCAGATAACGAAGTAGAAGACTTCACAGCAAATGAAATGGTAACCTCAAGATCATTATGGGAAATGTCCATGCCAAGATTGGTGCCCAGCAGAAAGAAGAAGCATCTGTTGATCAGCATGGTTATAGAATCAAGAATAAACGTGGAGACAGATTGCTAGAGTTTGCAGAATGTGAAGACTCCTACATCATGAATTTGTTCTTCAAGAAGAACCAAAACAGAAAATGGACATGGAGTGAACCCAATTAAATCAAGAATAAAATTGACTGTATCCTAGCTGACAAGAAACACGTGATTGAAGACTGCATAGTCGTTAACCGTTATGATATGAGGAATGGTCACCAATTGCTTTGCTGCAAATTACATCTGAATGTGAAGTTTGAAAGAAAAAACTGATTAAAAGACAAAAACAATCAACCTCAGGAATTATGGCAGAGCATTTCAATTAGAGCTGAAAAATTGCTTTGGCTTAGGGACACTATAACAAACATGAAGAACTTCTGAACATTGTAGTTGAAAGCACAGAAAAAAATTGAATAAACGCTAACAAAAAACAGGATAAGAAAATATCCGATGAGACAAAGCAGTTATTGAAGAAACAACAAGTAATTATGCAATCCCAAGACTCAAGAAGAAAAATTGAATATACGGAGCTGTGCAAGAGAATCCTTTAGCATATAACTGAAAATGGCAGAAAATGTAACTGGGATATGGTTTAGAAGACTATTGAAGATAAATGCTTAGAGAATAGGAAGCAGCATTATTGGGAAGAAACAAGACGATGGTTCAATAATAAAAGACTGTGCACTTATAAAGAGAATTGAGGACTTCTACAAGAACGTGTACAAGAACACAGATAACACAGGGCATAATCAAGCAAGAGAAGAGCAAGAAGAAAAAAACAGTGATGTATCGTGTCCTTCCAGAAGAAGTAGCAAAGGCAATTAAATCAATGAAGAATTGGAAGATCCCCGGGGAAGATAGAATTGCAACTCAAATCTGGGAAGAAGTAGAGGCAATCCTTGCAAAACGCTTTACATGCTGCTTAAAGAACAGAAACAGTGGACCAACACCATAGTTATCATCATTTATTATAAAGGAGACAAAGAAGACCTCAAGATCTACAGACAAAACCAAAGATACAGTACTCACTAATTGGCTGCAACATACCCTGGACTTTGCCCAGCCTATAGAATTAGCATGCTTTTATAGTGGATGCTTTTCAGATGAAGCAGGTCCACATCGGTGAAAGAGATCAGTGCAGGCACAGAATCTCAGCACAATGGGGAAGATGTTTGGTTTGAGACATTGTGCCGAGAGTCTGTGCCTGCCCTAGTTTCTTTCACCGATGTGGAGTTTGAAATGTGAAATTGCCGGTTCGGATGCCTTCACTGGTTATACGTTACTGGAGGCGCATCAGCTGTTCGGAGGTTCCCTCTGCTCGGGCAGGCAGCCCTGGTACTTGGCTGGTGAGTTGAGATTTTCTTCCGGAGGAGAAACAAACAGCCCCCAAGGAGGATCTGCTCCATAGCTGGAGGCTAAAATGGCTGCCGTAGATGACAATTTGGTGAAGTGATTTCTTCCATCTACCCATCACCACCTTCCAGGGAGGACGTTCCCTGTTACCCTCATACTACCTGGTTGATTTGGACCGTGATGCGATGAATCGTGGCTCGAGTCTGGCTATAACGGTTTTAACCCACTGCTTGTATACTTTTTCTTTTTGTACGGGCTTATCTTACCACTGCTTAAATATCTAATATATTTGACTCAATCTACTGCACCATAAGAGGTTTTGCGTTTTTTTCTCTGTTCCTTTACAACATATATAGATCAGATTGTTGAATGAATAGAAATACAGAGCACATGCATTTCTAGATCCGCTTTTATGTATACAGGCAATCCTCGTTTTACAACGCTTCACTTTACAACGAATGGCTTATCCAACGCTATGCAATGCATACCTATATTCATTTTTACAAAGCCAAAACGGCTTATCCAACGCTCTTACGATGCTTTGCAAAGTTGTTTATGTGTATATAATATATATATATATATATATATATATATATATATATATATATATATATATATATATGACATATAATATTATATTATACTATATAATATATTATATTATTAAATTACATGATATATTATGTTATATTATATATATAATACAGTATATACACTATATAATGTATGTGTGTGCTGCATATCTTATTGCCTGAGTAAAATATTTTGTGTATTTTAGCATTAAAAATGCCTTCAGGAGCGGAACCTTTCATTTAAACAGTGTTCCTATGGGAAAACGTGTTTCGCTTTAAGACGTTTCGCTATCCAAAACCATTTTGAGTAACGCATTGTGTTGGATAACCGAGGACTGCCTGTATAGTCTCTATCTATCTATCTATCTATCTATCTATCTATCTATCTATCTATCTATCTATCTATCTATCTATCTTCACTTTGTAGCTAACCAGACATCTATAGAGTAGCACTTCTTAGTAGATATGGCCCAATGTCACTCAGTGGGCATCTGAGGCATTATATTACTTGGTGAGCTAACATTTTGTAGCCCTGTTCTTCCTACCTAATATCCTTGTTGCTTGTTCTGTAAAGCAAATTGTCAGAACACTTTCCAGAGTTAATTGCAATCATGCACTATTTCACAGTATGGCAGATTACTATCTTTTATTTCCATGCCGCTAACATGTTCAGTACAATGTGGGAGGACAGTAACATTGTATGACCAAAAAAAGTACATTTAAGTTAAGACAACCAGACAATAGGAAGGAGATCCCTGCCACAAGGCGATTACAACCTTGGGTGGGGAGTGGAAAGAACACAAGGGATAGTGTGTGTTTGGGGGTGGGTGGTGGGTGTGGAGACGTTTTTAGCATGGGTTTAGCAATAAACTGCGGGACTCTTGAGTATTCTGTTCTTGGATGAAAGAGTTGGATATGCAGACATCCTGCTTTAGTCGTTACAACAGAAGCCTTGTTTGTAACAGAGAACAAATGTAACATTTACAGTGCTCCAATGACGTACCTGGTATGGCATTGGCCTTGGTACATCAGAGGCGTCAGGTTTTTAGGCTATCTCTGCTTCACCACAGATGTCTCAATCAAAATGACTGAGCCACTGATTGATTCCTATATTTGGAAAATAAATTGCTAACCGCTTTATTATAACCTTGGAGTGATACTCCTTTTTTTGTTGTATACTATATGCTAATAAATATAACATCCCATTTTGTATAATTTACATAGAAAGCATCTCTTCAGGCCAAAGTTGTGAAATGATCTGAAAAACGAGAATTGTACTGTACATGTAAACGATCAAACTTTAGGAACGATCACGTTTGAACAGACCCTGGATGCCACTCTGTATGGCGTTGGGTTGTTTAAAATGTAGCCACATTAATTTGGATGTTGCTTTATTATAGCCATGTATGAAGACAGCACTGTTTCTGTAACATTCATGATCTCTTTATCCTAAATAGTATGGCGCACTCTTGTGTTTACATGTGAAACTGGATTGTAAATTTTTGAGGGGCATATTGTACTGTATTTGAGAAATCATTGATGTTTAATATTGTATGTTGTATTCAAGGTATATAAGAGAGCTTTTGCAGTAACCTTAATAAAAGCTTAAGTAAGAAATACTATACTACTATTATTGTTCAATTACTGCCATTGACTGCATGTTGGAGGCAGTGTATTCAGAATAAATGCAAATGATAAATAATCTGTATCCCCTGTGGATTACAAAGTTACCAATGAAATGATTTTGTTGATATTTTATAAAGTCAGATACTCAATAATCGTTAATGGCATTTACAAAGATTTTTCAATATTTGATTCCACTTACTAGCCTTTATAACAGGGCTTGTCAACTAGTTTTTCAGATATTTAGGTAGGGCAAACAAGTTTATAGTAATTTAAATTGATACATGACAAGAAATTATTATATTTGAACATTTACAAGCATTTAGAACATCTGTACTATATATATTTATATTACCTTAATCTACAAGTGAGTTTCACTGTGAAAAACTGCCACTTACACACACACTCCCCCTTACACACACACACACACACACACACACACACACACACACACACACACACACACACACACACACACACACACACACACACACACACACACACACACACACACACACACTCCCCCTTACACACACAATCTCAACATTAAACACACACACACACCACCTCTCATTTACACACACACGCACTCTCCCACTTGCAGACTCTCTCTCCACCTCTCAATTACACACACACACACACTCTCTCCCATTTACACACACACTCTCTCCCACTTACATTCATACACATACTCCATTTGCACACACACTCTCTCCCACTTACATTCATACACATACTCCCACTTATATACACACATACATACATACATAAACACATACATATGTAGCCCTGTTTCCCCTTAAACAAGATGGCTACTGGTGCTGCCCTTTAACCTGTTGGCTCGCAGGGGCCTAAGCCTCCACCACAGGGAGCCTGGGGCGATATACTTATAACGTGGGTGCAGTGCCTCCACCTGAGAGGGATCCCAACGCAGTGGGAGGAGCCTCTCACAGGACCCAAACAATAAACACGCACGCAGTAAAATAGAATGGCCTTTACTGGCACACATATATCTTATACTCTAATGTCTTATAACTCTACCAAACTAAAGGTACAACTACCCATGCACCTCACAGAATTGTATCCCACCACGTGTAACCCACACTGTGTCCTGAGAATCCCAGTCCTTCAATGTCCCACAATGCCCACACCCAACCACAGTGTGTGACCATGAGGACCACTAATTGAATGTGTTACAGTTGGTACACTTTCTGTAATGGTACCTGCCGGGTGTTCCAGCACCCGGGCGTGCCGACAATGCCCCAGAGAGGATCCGCTTATCCTGCGATCCAACACGTTGCGTCCGCCTCCGCGTGGGGAGGTAACCCACTGGAGTGTCCCACCTTGATGGTAGTCTCTGATTCTGCCAAAGTAGCCTGGTCCCAGACCACTGGTATCAGAGTCGTGCAGTGCAGCAGCTGTTTCTCTGTACTATATCTCTCTAAAAGGGGCAGGGTCCCTACCTAAGGGCCTGTCCCTGTAGCAACCACAATCTAGTAATGTGAGTCGGGGCCTAGCTGGGGCCTAGGGGGAAATCTGGCCTAGTACAGAGGGTCACACTGCACATACACCTCTTACTCCTAGCCACTCCCAGCTCCAACTGACTCCTCCTCCTCCAGCCCGCGAAAGTCTATCTCCTGTCTCAGGAAACTTAGCTGCGCGATTGGCTCCCTGGTCGTGTCACATGGTCCTGCCGCCACTAAGCACTATGGGGCTTGTAGTCCCTGCAGAACCTCTGTCTATGGGCCACGTGCGCGCTGTACACTGCGCATGCGCAACCCTCATACTGGTCACCACGACACCTGGAGCTCCTCGCACCTGCGCAACCTGGCCCAAGATGGTGGCGCCCTGCAGAGAGAGCCGCCGAAGCATCTGGCTTACCTGTCGCCACCCACACTAACCCCTGCAGCAGGGAAGTTAAGAGGGCAGAGGCGCAATAACGGGGGACCGAAAGGGGACTTGGCTACACATACATACATACACACTCCCACTTACATACATAAACACACTCCCACAATCTCCCCCTCTCACTTACACACACACACTCCCACTTATACATACTGTGACAGGGTGAAGTCAACCCCTATCAGTTATGCCTGGGAAACATATGTCTGAGTGCTTCATCCAGCACTCATAAGGGTTAACTCAGGTGGAAGCTAGCTAATCAGGATGTAAGCTGACACCTGAGAGCCAGCAAGGTAGATAAGGATCTTGTTACCAGCAGTAGCTGACTGTCTGAAATGAGAGCACATGGATAGATGTGCTGCTAGCCAGAAGGATACAGCACACTACTTACTGCAGCCAAAGTAAGATTTCTTTCATTTGTTTGCATGACTGCTTAAAAAGACTCTTACGGTTTGGGTATGGTTTAGCCAGCCAGCCTGCTAGCTAGGACTGCTATGTTAGTCAGTTTTCTCCCAACGTGGAGCAGGATTTATTTGCTTAAAGGGACAGTGTACCCGCATGTTATGTTGCTGTGGAGAAATAAAGCCACAGAACGTTTTCATTTATCCTGAAACTACATGTGTGGACTGTTCCCTGACCTCGGCTACAGGCCGTCCTGCCACAGGTGGTGTCAGAAGTGGGATTTGGACGGGCCCTGTATCTGAAGGGCCACACACACAGACGGGAAAAAAATGGAGACAATTTTTTCTCAGTTCCTTGAGCAACAGCTCCAGCTAGCAGAGAAGCAAGCTGAGCGACAAGCCCAGCAAGATGAGCAACAGGCCCAGCGAGAGGAAAAGCTACTCCAATTTCTGGCTGAAGGCCCAGCCCCAGGCAGACCAGGGACTCCAAATAATCCACCGGTGATGCTGCATAAAATGAAGCCAAACGAAGACCCAGAGGCATTTCTCCTCACTTTTGAAAGGGTAGCCACGGCCCATGGCTGGACAGTTGATCGCTGGGTAACGACTCTGGCTCCACTCCTCATAGGGGAAGCTCAGGCAGCCTACCAGGCTCTTCCAGCAGATGAGGCCATGGACTATCAGCAACTAAAGGCTGCTATTCTGGATCGCCTAGGCCTCACTCCAGAGACCTACCGACAGCGGTTCCGGACAGTCAAATATACAAACAGAGACAGACCCCGGGTCGTAGCCCACCGCTTAGTAGACTTATGTACCAGGTGGATACAACCGGAAAAACATGACAACGCAGAGATCCTTGAACAGTTTGTGCTCGAGCAGTTCAACCCGATCAGAAGACCTTTTCCCATCTCAGAGGGTTCCTGGTACAAACTCCCGCAGAGACGCCCGTCCTGGGTCCGAGGCCACTGGATCACTCAAGGGAGGCCGCCACCCACAGTTTTCCCCGAGAACCTGGACTCCTGTCACCCACCTGGTGGAGAGGATAACCCCACCAACCAGAAGGGAGGATCCCATCCAACAGCGGAGAGGTCCAAACGCCGAGCCCTGTCGAGAGCTTCCGCTGACGACCGAGGTTGCGGATTCAGGAGATGAGATGGACTGTTCATATGGCAGAACCACTGCCACAGCTTGTCTCCGAGGGGACCACAATCCGTGGTTAGTCCCAGCATCTCTGGAGGGGACAAAAGTAAACGTCATGCTGGACTCAGGCTCTGGAAAAACCCTGATCCTAGAGGGCCTAATTCCAAGCAATAGACTATCTTATGACTCTCCTTGGAATATCGAGTGTATCCATGGGGATACAAAGAGATACCCGACGGCGAACGTTCTACTGCGTATCCAGGATCAAGAGGCTAGCCTACTAGTGGGAGGTGCTCCCTGGCTACCTGCTCCTGTTCTACTTGGCCGAGACTGGCCCTACCTCGAAACATTGTTGGCCCCTACTCCTACGGAGCCTACTTCTCTGGTACCGGAGAAGCCCGGAGACTTGTTCCCTTTTTCCCCAGAGATTTTTCCCCGTAGACACCATGTCCCAAAGACACGTAAACAGAGACGTGCGGAGAAAGAGGACTTGTTAAGAAAGGCTGGGACTCTTGGTAACATTAGACAGCCCAAAGGACTGCAGGTCATGGCTGGGGATGACCAGGGTGGGGAACAGATAGATACGATAATTTTGCCAGACCTGGATATTCCTGACTTCCGTCAGAGGCAGAGGGAGGACCCAGCTCTGGCTAGACAATATGAGAAGGTGGTACAGGTCAACAACAAGATAATGGATGAACAGGGTGTAAAAGTGTTTCCACATTTTGAACTGTTGAATGACATTCTATATCGTGTGAATAAGGTTACACAAACAGGGGAGGTCATTCGACAGATGCTAGTCCCTAAAGGGTTGATTAAAACGGTGTTCACCCTAGCCCATACTCTCCCATGGGGTGGTCATTTGGGCAGAGATAAAACCACGGACCGTATCTCGTCCCGGTTTTACTGGCCAGGCATACATGTTGACATCATGAAACTATGTGAGACATGTCCTGAATGCCAGTTAACTAGCCAAAAAGGACAGAAGCCGGCTCCCTTGGTTCCTCTGCCCTTGGTAGCCGTCCCATTCGAGAGAATTGGGGTAGATCTGGTCGGACCTTTAGAACCCTCTGCGAAGGGACATAAATTTATACTCGTTGTGGTAGATTATGCGACCAGATATCCTGAGGCCTTCCCTCTGAGATCAGCCACTGCTAAACAGGTTGCTCACAGGCTGTTAGAACTGTTCTCTAGGGTAGGACTTCCCCAAGTAATGTTAACTGACCAGGGAACAAATTTCATGGCAAAGTTAATGCAGAATGTCCTAAAGTTATTGGAGGTAAAATCCATCCGGACCTCAGTCTACCATCCTCAGACTGATGGATTGGTAGAGAGGTTTAACGTACTTTAAAAACCATGCTTAGGAAGTTTGTGGACACTGAAAAGTGAGCTTGGGATGAACTTCTCCCTTTCCTGTTGTTTGCGGTACGAGAAGTTCCCCAATCATCCACAGGCTTCTCCCCGTTTGAGCTTCTATATGGACGCCAATCTCGGGGTATTCTCGACCTACTGAAGGAATCCTGGGAGGAGGAGCCCTCCCCCTCCAAGAATACCCTTCAGTATGTCATAGACCTTAGAAATCGCCTAGACATGATAGGTCGGTTTGCTAAGGAAAACCTCAAATCTACTCAAGAACGTTAAGAAAGGCTGTATAACCAAAATGCTCGCTTGAGGGTCTTCCAACCTGGGGACCAAGTGATGCTACTATTACCGACATCAGAGAGTAAACTCCTTGCGAAGTGGCAGGGTCCTTTCCAAGTTCTCCGCCGCACCGGGGAGGTGAACTATGAAATCTCTCAACCAGGGTCCAGGAAAGGTAAACAAATCTACCACGTGAACCTCCTGAAACCCTGGAAAACGATGAGATCGCTGTTCATTCACCCTCGGGAAGGAGAGACGGATTTGGGTCCGCAGCTTCCAAAGGCTAGTACGTACAATGACCATCAGGTTCCCATGGGAGGGCAGTTAACAACAGAACAAAGGTCAGACCTACTAGAATTATGTGACCAGTTCCCAGATGTTTTTCGGAGCTGCCAGGGCAGACTAATTTAGTATCCCATAGGATTGAGACAGACCTGGCGTAAAAGTACGGTCCCGTCCCTATAGATTGCCAGAGGGCCGAAAAGGCCTGGTAGAGAGGGAGATAATAGACATGTTGGAATTGGGCGTGATCGAGGAGTCCCACAGCGAATGGTGTAGCCCTATTGTGTTGGTCCCTAAACCAGAAGGGAAGGTGAGGTTTTGCGTGGATCTGCGAAAGGTAAATGCTGTATCCAGATTTGATGCATATCCAATGCCTAGGGTGGATGAATTGCTTGACTCGCTTGGGAAACAGAGTATATCTCTACCCTAGATCTCACGAAAGGATATTGGCAGATACCTCTAGCGGAAGAATCCAAATGCAAAACTGCCTTCGCCACCCCTCTCGGGTTATACCAATTCGTCACTATGCCATTTGGGTTACATGGGGCTCCAGCCACGTTCCAAAGGTTAATGGACAAGGTACTATGACCCCATAGGGCATATGCCGCGGCCTACTTGGATGACATTGTCATCTATAGCAGACACTGGCAGTCTCATATAAAAAGGTTAAGGGCAGTCCTAACGTCCTTAAGAGAAGCAGGGCTCACTGCAAATCCAAAAAAATGTGCCCTGGGTAAATCCACTACAAAGTACTTGGGCTATGCCGTTGGGGGAGGGATAGTAAGGCCACTAGCTAGCAAGGTGGCCGCCATAAAGGAAGTCCCCACCCCACAGACAAAGAAACAGGTCCGCTCCCTTTTGGGGTTAGCAGGGTATTACCAGCGGTTTATCCCCAATTTTTCAGAAATATCTGCACCCCTAACAGATCTGACAAAAAAGAGTGCCCCGACCCAAGTTAAATGGCATGCTAAAAAAGTGCCTGTCAGAGGGCCCCGCTCTTCGGAGCCCAGATTTTAAAGAGCCCTTCATCATCCAGACGGATGCCTCAGAGGTAGGACTGGGAGCAGTGCTGTCTCAGCAATTTGATGGTGTTGAACACCCCATACTGTTCATCAGCCGGAAGCTGTTCCCAAGGGAAGTAAGGTATTCCGTTATTGAGAAGGAGTGCCTCGCTGTAAAATGGGCAATTGAGGCCTTGAGACATTATGTTGCCGGAGTACACTTCACCCTGGTCACTGACCATGCGCCCTTGAAGTGATTAAACACCATGAAGGACACAAATCAAGGTTGACCAGGTGGTATATGGCCCTCCAACCCTTCTCGTTTGATATTCAGCATAGACCTGGAAAGGACCATGGAAATGCTGATTTTTTGTCAAGAGAAGGAGTGGAGGGTCGGGCTTCAGCCGTGTGGGACACTAGCCACACACAAACAGGGGAGGTATGTGACAGGGTGAAGTCAACCCCTATCAGTTATGCCTGGGAAACATATGTCTGAGTGCTTCATCCAGCACTCATAAGGGTTCATTCAGGTGGAAGCTAGCTAATCAGGATGTAAGCTGACACCTGAGAGCCAGCACGGTAGATAAGGATCTTGTTACCAGCAGTAGCTGGCTGTCTGAGATGAGAGCACATGGATAGATGTGCTGCTAGCCAGAAGGATACAGCACACTACTTACTGCAGCCAAAGTAAGATTTCTTTCATTTGTTTGCATGACTGCTTAAAAAGACTCTTACGGTTTGGGTATGGTTTAGCCAGCCAGCCTGCTAGCTAGGACTGCTGTGTTAGTCAGTTTTCTCCCATCGTGGAGCAGGATTTATTTGCTTAAAGGGACAGTGTACCCGCATGTTATGTTGCTGTGGAGAAATAAAGCCACTGAACGTTTTCATTTATCCTGAAACTACACGTGTGGACTGTTCCCTGACCTCGGCTACAGGCCGTCCTGCCACACATACACACACACACTCCCACTTACACGCACATTCACGCACTGTAAGAGATGTGTGCAGAGGTATATATAATGGAGACCGATTTGGGTGCAATTATATCTTGGCTTTATTGAGCCTGTTCCTTTATCAAGGAAAATATACCAAAACAACAAATCCCTATCCCTTTGTAAGGGCTCACTTACTTCCCTAGACACTATCTGCAGGACTGGGGGGATATTCCCATTACCAGCCTATCACCCCACAGTCTCAGGAGGTACCTTAAGCAGGTGGCCCTCCGTGTCAGTCTCTGGCAGGTTCTTGGGTCCTCTGTGTCCAGGAAATATAGGTCGCTGGTGTCTGGATGTCTTGATCTCAGCACTGCCTTTGTGCTCAAGACAGTGTCTGTGGGCATGCTTCTCTGCTTTCCTTCTGTAAGCCCAAATGTGAGCTAAGGGATCTCTCCTGTGTTTCACATGAGGCTTTTTACAGAGCTCTCATTAGTCCAGATGGAGACTAGTTAATTGAGTGGCTTCAATTAACTATCTCTCTTCTGGGTTTTCAGAGCTCTGAGGCTGCTTTATTTAAACAGAGATAAGTTCCTGTTACATACCTCCCCTGTTTGTGGGAAGCTTTGGCTTGCCACGGCTAAATCCCATCCTTCCACTCAAACTCAAGATATCTCTGTGTCTCGAATGAGAGTGGATGGAGGAAGAGAACCCTCAGTCTCACTTTCTCAAGGTTTTTAGTGTCTCCCCCAGAAGATCAGCACTCCTCAGTCTCTCGAGGAGGACTTTTTCCAAGTACAGTCTTTCTACTGACCACTTGGTCATGAGTTTTCCCCTGCATCGGGTGATTCTTTCTTTGTAGGCAAACTGTATGGCGACAGTCTCAGAGCGTTTATGCAAATAGCTTTCTCTTGCCATCTCTTCCATGGACTCCAATTTAGCAGTAAATGTCCATTCCTTGTAACCCTTGCTCAAGTCTTGCAAAGCCTATATCAGCTTACTTTTGAATTCTGTCTGATGTCCGGAATCAATTTCTACTATCCTAGACTCATGCCATTTCATGGTATCACTTAAAGAGCATTCAAGAATAGCTATTTAAGTTTTCAGCTCTTGAAGCTGTCCTTCTGAACTTCTTTTTCCACTCAATGCAGTTGCCAGTATAGCTCCTTTGTGTGAGGATTGCCCGTCGGCCCCACCCCTGTAACGCATCTCGTGACTGGATGGATGACGTGTGCCGTGCTACCAGACTGGGGGAAACCGCACGTCCCGTGCTTAGGCCCCGCCTCGTGATACGTCCCGTGATTCCAACGGACTGTACAAACTATGACTAGTCAGGCACCACGTACCCCTGCTGATCCTCTCCCATCAGCAGTGTCTGCCCCCGCAGCCATGCCCACAGGTGCAGCCTCCGAGCCCTGACTCCCTACACCCAACCGCTACGGCGGCGATCCACTTGCTTGTTGCGGGTTCCTGAATCAATGTCATATCCAATTCGAATTGATGCCATCTTGCTTTCTTTCCCAGCAGTCTAAGGTGGCCTATATCATATCGCTACTAGTGGATGAAGCCTTGGCGTGGGCTTCTCCCATCTGAGAACAAAGGCCGGACCTCATGGGCGACATAGCCCGCTTCATCACAGAAATCTGCAGTGTGTTCGACACCCCCGGGCGAAAGGTAACAGCTGCATCATCTCTGTTTCATATCTCCCAAGGCAACCGTCCCGTGGCCAGGTATGTGGTCAAATTCCGAACCTTAGTGACTGAGACCGGCTGTAATGATGAGGCATTGGCGGCACCATTCTGGCAAGGACTCTCCAAGGATCTGAAAGATGAACTCGCTGCCCATCAATGCCCCAAAGAGCAGGAGGAACTCATCAGACTATGCATCCAAGTGGACTTAAGGCTACAGGAGAGAAGATCCGAGGGAACTCGACACAAGTCAGGTACGCAGTCTTCCTGCAACCTCTATGCAGGGTCTCTTAAACCTCAGCTTCCGGACCTTGAGGAACCCATGCAGCTCGCAGGCAACAAATTGTCACCAGGGGAGAAACAGCGCAGACGTGATGCCAGACTCTGCTTGTACTACGAAAATACTGGTCACCAGGTACTCACCTGTCCCCACAAGTCGGGAAACGCCAATTCCCAGTGAAAGCCGGGAGGACCTCACTGAGAACTATGGCCGCTTCTCCTTCTCAAATGCCAATTAGACTCTTGATACCCATCAACCTTACTGGTGAAACCTTCAAGGCCACCACTCATGCCTTTCTAGACTCTGGGTCAATTGGGAATTTCGTCGACCAGGGGTTTGCGGGAAAATATCAAATTCCGTTGGTGCCTCCATACCTGAACAGGTAACCTCTCTTCTTCCTAAGATCTATTCCAAATTTTGGGATGTCTCCAATAAGGCCCAATCCGAGGAGCTACCACTCCACCGGTCATTCGACTGCCCCATCGACCTATTACCCGGTTCCGTACCTCCGTGAGGATGTTCCTACCCATTATCTCCTCCAGGAGAATCTCCAGAGCGGTTTTATTCTAAAATCCTCGTCCCCGGCAGGTGCAGGGTTTTTCTTTGTGAAGGAGGATGGGTCTTTCAGACCGTGTATAGACTATCGGGGTCTTAATCAAATCACCATCAAAAATCGGTACCCGCTACCTCTTATTACCAAACTTTTTGATAGGCTCCAGGGTTCCACCATTTCCACCAAAAGGAGGCTTACAACCTGGTGAGAATCCGACAAGGAGATGAGTGGAAGACGGCCTTCAATGCTCGCGATGATCATTACGAGTACCTGGTCATGCCGTTTGGTCTTTGTAACGCTCCTGCAGTTTTCCAAGATTTCGTCAATAAAGTTTTTAGGGATCTTCTCGACCAATATGTTATTGTGTATGTAACAGGGGACTTATACCTGTTTACAAATGTGCCTCTAATCCAGCCGTGTGGTGGTTAACTGCTGGTAGGCAATTAACTAACACCACCTGCCTGATTGCTTAGAAAAGCCTGTCTTTTGAGACAGGAAGAGAGACTCCTTTGCTCACACCTGAGCTGAACTTTGGAGACAGGGCAGAGATTCCTTAGTCCACAACTGGGCTGAACAAAGGAAGGGACACTTGTCTTGAGCCCTGCCAGAAGAAATAGCAGAGCTGCTTTCAAGACACAGGGGAAACTTCTAAACCTGAATGCTGACACACCCTGAGGAAAAGGAAGCTGAACCAGGGACAGAGAAGATTATCCCTCCAAACCACAAGGAACAGATAAGACTTTCATTTATGAGACTTTCTACACTACCGACACACTTTATTAAAGTGTGGCCGGTACCGCAAGCCGGGAGATTTCCCGGCTTGCTAGTGGCCGCCCCTCGGCGTGCCGCACGTCATAGACGCGCGGTCACGCGTCTTCGGGAGCCTGCGCCCCCTGCACGCGCGTCCAGGGCTCCCCGAGGGAGCCCTGGTGTCCCGCGATCGCTGGACGGCGGCAGGGGGTTCCGGGGGACCCGGCGGACCCAGCAGCGGTAGGGAGAGCGCCCCGATCGGAGGGCGCTCTTCCGCTGCTTCGGCGCGCGCCCGTCACTCTCGGGCGCGCGCCAGGCTACTGCTGCGGCCAAGAACGGGCAAATGCTCGAATAAACTTGGCCGCAGCAGTATATCTGCTTATTTCATGCTATATATTTGGGGCTGGTTAAGAGCCTAGCTAACCAACCCAGTCAGAGAGGGCTGAGCTATATGTGTAGATAGTCTCCAAAGCAGAGATAGGTTTTCTTTGTTTGGCTCGCTATTTCGCTTATGTTGTTTTTTTTTTGCTGTGTTTTAAGCGACAGGCACAATAAAGCCTTGTTATGATTTCACCTTACAACAGTCTCCATTGTGTACCTCTGCACATGTCCTCCTACATATGGTGTCAGAAATTTGGGATGAGAGGGGCCTTTGAAGTTTAAAGTGCTGGAGATTGCCTGTGAAATTTTTTTTTTGTGCTTTTGCCTGCACACAGTCTTGCAAACAAACCTGAGCAACAAAAACAAAGTTTAACCTGCAGCAGAGATCAGAATTAAAGGGGTACACACCCAGGCAGGAAACTTACACTGCACTGAAACCTACAAAACCACAGATGGACTCTTTTCCACAATCCCAAGAGGAGAGAGACTGCTGAAGCAGCTTAACCTTATTTGCCTATCACAAAGTGTAATATGGTCATTGAAATAGGGGTTTTGCCTTCCAGCCATAGTCAGGGTTCAAGAAGTGAGTCAGCCCTTAAAAAGGGATAGGTGTTTGTTGTTTTCAAAAGTTTCGCTGAAGCAGTTTATACAGATGGTGACCCACGAGCGGTACTGATTTTGCAAATAAAGGTTGCCACACCGCACAGGGCTACCAGCTGTGAATGGAGTATATGCAGAAAAGTGTGAAAATTGATACAAGACTGTGCTGAAGCAGGGGAATTTTTAGCAAGTAAATGCTGAGTGTAAAATTGCCCTACAGGGGAAAAAGGGATTGCTGAACTGTGTAAAAGGTATTCCAAAGCCAATTGCTGAGTGTTGAGTCACCCTGCCGGGAATGAAAGAAATAGTCCACTGCAAATAATATATTTTTTCTGCAAGTAAAAAAAAAAAAAAAGTCTACCTATGTATCTTGGGAGCAAAACAAGACACCCAAAGTGTGAAGTGTTAATTCCATAATACCCAAGGATGGGACTGAAAATTACTGAACTCAAGCAGAAAACCAAATTCTGTTGCTGAAGTGGAGGGATTTAACCTAGCAAGTAAATGGTGTAAAGCAAACAGAAGTTTTTTCCTAGCAACTACACAGTCAGCATACCTAATGAGAGATTAAACCTAGCAAGTAAATGGTGTAAAGCAAATAGACGTTTTTACCTAGCAACTGCACATCTTGTATACCTGATAAGAGAAAATGCAGGCACAGTACTGCTGATATTGTAAAACTTACCCAAGAAAGAAAAGTCTACAGAGATGCCTGTGAGAGCTACGACCTCTACAAGCAAAATATGCCCACCTGTAGGACTACCACAACTGGGGATTTTAGCAAATACAGTGGCAACAGCTGCAATAGCGCCTCCTGAGGTCAGGAAGAAAACTACACCTGAGAGCCCCAAAATGGAGGACAAGATGCAGTGTTCCTGTAATGAACCCTACCCCACGGAAGAGTGGCTCTTCCAGTCCAATAAAGAGGAAGACATCTCTTACGGGGAACCCAAACCGAGTCACACCCACAAAACACCCCAAGAATGGTGGGGGTGCCTGAACTCGGCACCGCTCTCTATGATGACGAATATGGTCGACAAGAGAAAGAGCGGGAGCAGAAGATCACCCAATATTTCTGTCAGCTAAAGCAACTGCAAGAAAAGCCTGGAGTATATAATGAAGCTGCTAAAGTATCAAATAAAGGAGACCCCAGTATTCCGGATGGGACGGAGTCATCCAAAACAAAAAAGCGGAAAAAGAAAAAGAAAAGCGGTTCTTCACTTTCCGTGGAAGGAACAGACACGTCTGCAGATCCTGTGGAGGAAAAGGGGGACCGAGTTGCCCTGCAGCCTAGAGAAAATGGAGAATTCGTCCTGCAGTTAACCGAATATCCAGAGGGCCCAAGGCAGAAGTCGTGTACCCCAAAGAAGTGTCTGTCCGGTGCCAACAGTGAGGAACCCTCAACCAACCATCCCAGGGAAGTGGAGCCGGAACAAGTGAGTTACGATCCCTTGACCAGCCCTGAAGATGCCCTGAAAAATGCCAGGCATGACTGTGATATGCTCCATGAACAATTGAAACAAAAGGAAGATGGTTACACAGAGCTACAGAAAAATAACGTGAGGCTACAAAAAGATGTGCTCACAATTTACTCTTTAGCCAGGACAGAATTGGATGATCTCAAGACTGAGCTAGATACTGCAAATGCTACTATTTCCGCCATGGATGAAAAGCAGAGCAAATCTGATAAAATGGTGGCTACACTAAAGCGGAAGTATGAGGAGGCACTGAAGCAGATGACAGTCTTCCAGCAAGAGGTTCACACTCTTCGCATAGAGCTGAATGCCTCACAACAGGAGGTCAACAATGTCCGGATAGAGGTAGACGTATCTCAGAAAGAGGTTCAGACACTCCGCAGAGCACTGGATGCCTCACATCATGAGACCAACAGCTGCCGCACAGACCTGGAAGTTTCCAGAAAGGAACTACACAGTCTCACTGAGGAGCTGGACATTGCTAAAGAAACTATTGTCAATCTTGATACAGATCTCAAAGTCTCTCAGAAGGAGCTTCAGACCCTCAACCTAGAGAAGGAAGTCTCACGCCAGGAGATTGTCATTCTCAAAGCAGAGGTGCGTAAATGGAAGGAGGACTGCAGAGAGGCCCTGAATAATACAGAGACTGAAAAAGGAGAAAATTCAAGATTAAAAAGAGAAAACTTAAAACTGAAAGAAATATTTTTTCAGTTGACAGACGAAGTCAAGGAAAAGTTTGAAGCAGAGCACCGACTGCAGAACCAACTGCAAGGTCTGTGTACACACCTCCAGTATGCTGAGGAGAAGCAGCAAACGCTGCAGGAAGAAAAGCTGTAGGCTGTTAAAGAAACTCAAGTGCTGCAGGAAATTCTGATTACCCAGTATGTCCCCGCAAAGCAGCATGAGAAACTGAAGGCTACCCTGAGCATCACCAAAGCATCGCTAGAGGCCAAGCTTAGAACCCAGGTGACCCAGCACAAAAGGGAGCATAAGAAGGTCCAGAAACTAAAACAAGTAACTGTGGCCCAAGCAAAGAAGTTCATAGTGCTTCACAATGCAATACAAATGTGGAAGCAAGCTCAGAGAAAGCAAAGTACGCAGATAAAATCCCTGAGAAGAGACTTGCAAGACGCACTCAAACAGGTTGAGACTCTGCAGACCAGTAACTTACAGTTTCCTCCAATACGAAAAAAGGTATTGGCTCTGCCCAAGCACCAGTATCCCACAGTAACTAATGCCCATGAGGACAAGGGTACAGTGAGAGTTGGGGACTCTACGCACCTTCAAAACAAGATTACGAAGTTTGAGCCACCTAAGAAAGCACTAGCCAAACCTACAGCTGCCAACAGGCAACAAACAGAGGTAGGAGTGCAGAATCAAAGCCAGAAGAATCCTTAGCTGAGGAAGCTGAAAAGATAGGACGTTCTCTGGAAAGGGCGGTGGAGGTGCAACTCAGTCCCAAAGAAGCTGAACTGGCGACTCCGTCGTGTGGAGGAGGTGCTGAAAGACCGCTTCAAAAGTGGAAAACTCTACGGGCTAGTCCTAACTGCTCTACAACTGTTGCCATACAGTTTGTCTACAAAAAGAGGAGTGCCCGACGCAATGGAAATCTCATGACCGCGCACTCTGTAAAAAGACTTTACTTGGAAAAAGTCCTCCTCGAGCGACTGAGGAGTGCTGATCTCAAGCACCTTCGGGAGGAGACAAAAATAAACTGGAGAAAGGGCTCGATTTCGGTGCAATTATATCTTGGCTTTATTGAGCCTGTTCCTTTATCCAGGCAAAATATACAAAAACAACAAATCCCTATCCCTTTGTAAGGGCTCACTTACTTCCCTAGACACTATCTGCAGGACTGGGGGGATATTCCCATTACCAGCCTATCACCCCACAGTCTCAGGAGGTACCTTAAGCAGGTGGCCCTCCGTGTCAGTCTCTGGCAGGTTCTTGGGTCCTCTGTGTCCAGGAAATATAGGTCTCTGGTGTCTGGATGTCTTGATCTCAGCACTGCCTTTGTGCTCAAGACAGTGTCTGTGTGCATGCTTCTCTGCTTTCCACCTGTAAGCCCAAATGTGAGCTAAGGAATCTCTCCTGTGTTTCACATGAGGCTTTTTACAGAGCTCTCATTAGTCCAGATGGAGACTAGTTAATTGAGTGGCTTCAATTAACTATCTCTCTTCTGGGTTTTCAGAGCTCTGAGGCTGCTTTATTTAAACAGAGATAAGTTCCTGTTACATACCTCCCCTGTTTGTGGGAAGCTTGGCTTGCTACGGCTAAAGCCCATCCTTCCACTCAAACTCAAGATATCTCTGTGGCTCGAATGAGAGTGGATGGAGGAAGAGAACCCTCAGTCTCACTTTCTCAAGGTTTTTAGTGTCTCCCCCAGAAGATCAGCACTCCTCAGTCTCTCGAGGATGACTTTTTCCAAGTACAGTCTTTCTACTGACCACTTGGTCATGAGTTTTCCCCTGCATCGGGTGATTCTTTCTTTGTAGGCAAACTGTATGGCGACAGTCTCAGAGCGTTTATGCAAATAGCTTTCTCTTGCCATCTCTTCCATGGACTCCAATTTAGCAGTAAATGTCCATTCCTTGTAACCCTTGCTCAAGTCTTGCAAAGCCTATATCAGCTTACTTTTGAATTCTGTCTGATGTCCGGAATCAATTTCTACTATCCTAGACTCATGCCATTTCATGGTATCACTTAAAGAGCATTCAAGAATAGCTATTTAAGTTTTCAGCTCTTGAAGCTGTCCTTCTGAACTTCTTTTTCCACTCAATGCAGTTGCCAGTATAGCTCCTTTGTGTGAGGATTGCCCGTCGGCCCCACCCCTGTAACGCATCTCGTGACTGGATGGATGACGTGTGCCGTGCTACCAGACTGGGGGAAACCGCACGTCCCGTGCTTAGGCCCTGCCTCGTGATACGTCCCGTGATTCCAACGGACTGTACAAACTATGACTAGTCAGGCACCACGTACCCCTGCTGATCCTCTCCCATCAGCAGTGTCTGCCCCCGCAGCCATGCCCACAGGTGCAGCCTCCGAGCCCTGACTCCCTACACCCAACCGCTACGGCGGCGATCCACTTGCTTGTTGCGGGTTCCTGAATCAATGTCATATCCAATTCGAATTGATGCCATCTTGCTTTCTTTCCCAGCAGTCTAAGGTGGCCTATATCATATCGCTACTAGTGGATGAAGCCTTGGCGTGGGCTTCTCCCATCTGAGAACAAAGGCCGGACCTCATGGGCGACATAGCCCGCTTCATCACAGAAATCTGCAGAGTGTTCGACACCCCCGGGCGAAAGGTAACAGCTGCATCATCTCTGTTTCATATCTCCCAAGGCACCCGTCCCGTGGCCAGGTACGCGGTCAAATTCCGAACCTTAGTGACTGGCCTCCAGCGATGGTCTGGTGATGCTCAGGTTTGCCTTCAGTTCCTCATGCTGTTCTGCAAGAACATACTTGGTTCTTAGATGTTTTTGCAGTACTTATACTTCCTTGGCAGTCTGCAGATTTTCTTCCTGAAGAGTTCGCTGCTTCTCCTTGGCATTCTGGAGGTGCGTACGCAGACCTTGCAGTTGGTTCTGCAGTAGGTGCTCTGCTTGTGTGCGTTGCTCCAATGCTTCAAACTTTCATCTTCCACTAGTCTATTCCTTTTTTTTAGCTCATGAAGCTTGCTAGTCATTTCACTGACGTGGTCTCTATAACTTTCAGTGTCTCTTCGTTGTCCTCCTTCCATTTACGCACTTCTGAGTTGAGACTTCTGGTCTCCTGGCGGGAGACTTCAATGTCTAGGTCAAGGATGTGAAGCTCCTTGTGAGAGACTTTAAGATCCATAGTAAGCCTGCAGACATCTTTTTGAGAGACGTCCAGCTCCTCTGCACGACTGTGAAGTTCCTTTTTAGGGATTTCCAGTTCTGTGTGGCAACTGCTGATCTCTTGGTGTGAGGCATCCAGCTCTATGCAGAGAGTATGAACCTCATTCTGATAGACTTCAAACTCTCTATGGCAATTGTGAACCTCTTGCTGAGAGACTTATCTCTTTCTGTGCCTATTCATACTTCTTTTTCAGATTAGCAATCATTCGTTCAGATTTGCTTTGCTTTTGTGACAACCGGGGAGTCACGCCGCCCTCGGCGGGCTCCCCACTCACCTGCAGCTCCACCGGGTCCTCCCACGGCACGCAGGCAGCCTTCCTCCAGGACGCCGATCGTAGCTCCACGTTGGCGCGCGCGCACGCCGATGCTCCTCTTCTAATGTCAGCCCTGCGGGTATGCCCGGTCATGCGCCCGCAAGAGCAGCTACACGGAGGCGCGGCCACACGGAGGCACACCAGCCTCTTAAAGGCACAGCACCTCAAACCATTGCTGCAATCAAATACAGCCTAACTACTGGGCTTTATTGCTCCTCCCCTGGGAGTCATGCTGGACCTATCCCTGCCGCAGCCTGGCCCTTCCACACACCCCCACCTTGCCGCCCTGCCATTGGACCCTCTCTCCTACATATACACTAAAGTTTCACTAACTCGTCGGCTGAGCATAGAACCAGTTGTTCTCATCACTCTCTGCCTCCCTAGTCCTGTCTTGTCTTGTTTTGCAGTCTTCCTCGTGTACCGAACCAGCTTCCTCTACGACTCTTCGTACCTCTGGCACCCCGAACTTGGCATACAGCAATATGACTCTCCGCACCTCTGGCACCCCGAACTTGGCATACGACAATACGACTCTCCGCACCTCTGGCACCCCAAACTCGGCAAACGGTAAAACGATTACGTCTCTCTCTCTCTAACCCCGGACTTGGCTAACAGCACCCACTACCATCAGTACCTCTCCTGCCCCGACTCGGACTCCCAGACCACTCTACTCTCAAGACGTGCCCTCGTGGCTGTGGGTGGTGTTATATCCTATCCCACCTCAGCACCGCGGTCCCGCCTCGTTTGTGGTGTGCTCGACCTGACAGCTTTTCATCCATGGCGGTAATAGTAGTGTTTCCAGTATCTAGTTCTGTCCTTAAATCATCCAATTCGGTCTTAGCTGCAGAGTAAATTGCGAGTACAGTCTTCTGTAGCTCAGCGTTATTTTCTCTCTCCAATTTCACTTCTTCGTGGAACAGATCACAGTTATGCCTGGCAGCTTGCAGTGCATCTTCAGGGCTGGTCAAGGGATCGTCACTCACTGGTTCTGGCTCCGCTTCCCTGGTATGGTTGGTTGAGGGTTCCTCACTGTTACAGTAGCACCAGACAAACACTTCTTTGTCTTACACGACTTCTGCCTTGGGCCTTTTGGATATTCTGTCATCCGCGTGACGAATCCTCCATTTTCTCTAGGCTGCAGGGCATTTCAAACCCCATTTTTTCTCCACTAAATCTGCGGACATGTCTGTTCCTCATATGGTAAGTGAAGCACAGCTTTTATTTTTCCGTCTTTTTTTTGGATTACTCCACCATTCATGGAGAGATATCTTCATCCTTATCCATATCCTCATAGGACCAGAAGAGCCACTCTTCCTTGGGGTCAGTTTCATTACAGGAACGCCACATCTTGTCCTCCATTTTGACGGTATCAGGTGTATTTTTTCTTCCTGAATTCAGGAGGGGCTATTGCAGCTGTTTCTGTATTCGCTAGAACCCCAGCTGGTAGTCCTACAGGTAGGCAGACTTTGCTTGCAAAGTTTGTAGCTCTCACATGTGTCTCCGTAGACTTTTTCTTCTTTACTTTGGTAGGTTCTGAAACATCAGCAATACTGTACAAACATGTTCTCATCCGTGATACTGGATGTGCCCTTGCCAAAAAAAACTTCTGTATCTTCCTTCTGACCACAGCGCATTACTTGATGCTGCAGTTCCTTGGCACTTTGAAAAAATATTCCTCTGGCTGCACCCTTTTTCTGGGCCACATAAGGATCATCCTCATCATCCGAATAAGGCCTGAAGGGACACTGCTCCGTGAGGCTAGGTTCTTTACACCAGGAATACATTTTCTTCCCCATTCTTGCAGAGTCTGTATTTGACTTCAGCTGGGTGGCCATTTTAAAATTCCATGGTTTTTTTTTTACAATTAGTGTGGTAGACTCTGGTCACCGCATCAGTCCCTTGTGTGTGTCACCGTCTGTCGCAGTTCCCCAATGCAGTTGTAGCTTTCCTGCCTGGATGTGTAGCCCTTCAATTCTGATCACTTCTGCATGTGATTCTTTGTTTTGTTGCTCAGTCTGTTTGCAGGAACTGTATGCAGGCAAATGCACAAGGCCCCTTTGAACTTCAAAGACGCCTCTCATCCGAACTTTTGACACCATATGTAAGAGATGTGTGCAGAGGTACATACTGTATAATGGAGACCGATTTGGGTGCAATTGTATCTGGGCTTTATTGAGCCTGTTCCTTTATCCAGGCAAAACATACAAAAACAACAAATAACAACCCCCTTCCCCCTTTGTAAGGGCTAACTGATTTCCCCAGACCCTATCTGCAGGACTGGAGGGATATTCCCATTACCAGCCTATCACCGCAAAGTCTCAGGAGGTACCTTAAGCAGGTGGCCCTCCATGTCAGTCTCTGGCAGGTTCCTGGGTCCTCTGTATCCAGGAAATATAGGTGTCTGGTTGTCTTGATCTCAGTACAGCCTTTGTGCTCAAGACAGTGTCTGTGTGCAGGCTTCTCTGCTCTCCTTCTGTCAGCCCAAATGTGAGCTAAGGAATGTCTCTCCTGTCTCACATGAGACTTTTTCAGAGCTCTCATTAATCCAGGTGGAGACTAGTTAATTGAGTTGCTGCAAATAACTATTTCTCTGCTGGATTCCCAGAGCTCTGAGGCTGCTTTATTTAAACATGGATAAGTCCCTGTTACACCATCTCACACTGAAAGTGTCCTACAATTTATTTTATAATCTTTTTGTTATTAAGGTACTTCATTAACTTTTTAGGGTTGATCATACTTTCTATTGCAATCGATTTTCATTTTCAATTCTTGCTAGTTTGATTGCCATTTTGAAACATTTGGTACATTCCTTATAATTCTGATTCTGTCAACAATATTTCCTCAGTGACGGTTCTTTATTGGCATAGAGGCCTTGTGCATCGGTCGCCCCATGATAGGGTGATAGACCCCAACAATTGTTTCCAGAGAATAAGAAATGTTAAATTATCTAATGAGGACTAGTTTCTCCTCATTAGATAAGTTTACATTTCTATGCTCCTTTCTCTCGAGATGTAGCACTGGCTTCTGGTGTCTCTCCCCTACAATCTTCCCTCGCCCTACTTGTCTCCTCACCTGTCTCCCACCCATTTTAAGCTCCTCCCCATCTCACTTCTCCCACCAAACTTCTTCTCACCATGCCTCCTCTCGCCACCACTCCCACTACATCTGTTCCTACCACTCCCTCTACGTCTCCTCTCACCATCCCTCCTCTCCCATCCACACCCTCCACAACTTTTCTCACCACAACCACTGTGCCTCCTCTCACCATCACTCCTTTCACTCCTCCTCTCACCACTCTTACTACGCCTCTTCTCACCATGTGTCTGTGAGGATTTGCCGTTCTGCTGTTCCTGCTCCTTTAACCCTCACTCGTCTATTGGACTACTATGACACTCAAGAGTGGCAACCTGGCGGTGGTACTTACGCGCGGCGCGCGGGTTCTGCACGGTCCCCTTCGGTCTCTGGGCATGAGGCGTGTTCTCGCCCCTCCTGTCTTGACGCACTAAGCACGAGCGATACACGCTCTCCCCGTGGTCTGTGGTCTCCGCCCCTCAGTCCCACCCCCGTCCTGGCATCACCGCTACACAGCATGGTTACAACCCTCGCTCCGCCTCTACCTCCGCGGGTCCTGCCTCTGGTCTCCGCCCCCGTTCTGATGTCGCTGTTTCGCGGCGCGGTTGCGCTCCTCGCTCCGCCTCTATCTCCACGGTCCTGCCTCTGGTCTCCACCCCGTGTTGGCGCGGGTGTTGTGGCACGCAATGAATGCGTGTGACCGGTCACCTATGTGTTGCGCGGGTTGTGTGCGGCGTGCACGCACATTCTGACGCGGTAGCTATTGGCTGTGTAGTAGGGTGCACCTGCGTGATCCAGCAGCCTATCCTGTACCGCACTCCTGTTTCCTGGTCAGCTCTCCCATTGGCGGGAGGTCCTATAAATATACTCTAATGAGCTTTCAGTCATTGCCGAGCATAACCTCTGTTTGTGTGATGCTGCACTCATCACTTAGTTCTTGTCTGCCTGAACCCTGCTGCCTGACCCTGCCTGGATACTACTCTACTCTCTCCTGCACTGAACCTGGCTTTGAAACCACGCCGATGCTGCTCTCTCCTGCACTGACCCTCGCATGGCTCCACGACTACTCTACGCTCTACCCTGGCTACATACCCCAACGATCCGCTGCTCTGTACTCCAAGATCCGGCAAGCATATTATTTACGCTGTCTTCTGTTACCCTGATCCAGCCTGCACGACTATCCTACACTCTAGACGTGCCCTCGCGGTTGTTGTTGGCGTTCTATACAATTCCCTACCTCATTCCCACGGTCGCGTATCATTTGTGGTGAGCTGCGCGTTACAGTGTCCTCTGACCACCACTCTCTCCACCTCTCACCACACTCACTAATGCCTCCTCTCACCACAACAAACTCCACTCTTCCTCTCACCACCACTCACTCCAGTCATCCTCACACCACCATTCCTCCTCACCTCTACCCACTCCACTCATCCTCTCCATCTCTTAAAAAATATTGAAATTAACAAAACATACACAAACAGTCACAAACTACAAGACAACACATTCAGAATTCTCCCAAGAAAAAACGTGTCCAAACTCTCAACAAACCCCCAGCTCCTTATGGCCTAAATGTGTTCGCTCTCTCTTTTGAAACAGCACTACCAAATTGCTTACTATTAACAGGTTTATTTAGCTTTCCCTGCGGCTAATATAGCGTGTTAACAAGTCTTGCAACATTAACGCCATTTTTGCGGAAGTGTTGTGTATATAACATAAGAATTACCTTATTTTTAATGCAAACGTTTATTCGCGCATCTTTTTTTTTATTTTTAATTTTTTTAATTTTTGGGTGGGGGGGGGGGTTAAACATACTGTGATATTAACTCTTTTTTACTGAGTTAGATTATGCTATGTTGATTCCTATGTAATGTAGTACCCAGCTACTCATTTTCTTGCTTGGTATTATGTTATTGATTAAAATAATTGTACATCTTCATATAATTCATACGTTCTCTGTTTTTCTTCAACGAATCTATTGAGGACGCTGTCAAACTAATACTGATGTGGATTTAGTGATGATGTGAATACACTATTTACTACATAATGTTTTGATCATTAAACCAGTGCCTTGTTTCCAAGATCAAATAAATCCTGTTTGCTAAACTTTTCTAAAGCCATAATCTCTAGGAGATAACTTGATTTTAAAAAATGCATAAATGCTATTTTTATATTTGTTTGTTTTTTGCAAACGTACTAAAGAAAAAAAATGTTTTGTGGTGTAGTGTTATCATCTGATTTAGGATTTTACTGTCTTGCACTTTGACCTTACATAGTGTTACTATGCTCCAAACCAGGGGAGCGCAAACTTTTGGAGCTGCGCCACCCTGCCTGCTCTCCCCTTGTTCTCACGCCCCCCTATCTGGTTTGACGGCATCAAATTACGCTGCAGGATCATGTGACCCCATTGCCATGGAGACGAATGTGTGACATCACTCCGCATGACACCGCGGGGTCATTTGATGCCGTGTTGCCATGGCAACACAGCAACGCGTCTGAACCCCAGTTAGTAGGTTACAGAGGCCTCACACGATCCCCCGTCATTTAATTTAAATGCCTCGGGGAAGAGCGTGTGGCCTCTGCAACCGCCCGTGCCCCCCCAAAAAATCCCGCAAACCCCCCCCCCCTTTGCGCACCGCTGCTCCAAACGTTTTAACCGTAACTCAAATCAGGATAATTTTCTGGAAGAATGTCCAATGTTTTGATACATTTGAGGGAAACAGGTTCTGTGTTCTGTAACCTCTCGGCAGCCAATGGCTGACATGAATTAAAAGGGCCCCTCTGGCAACCAGGAAGTGAAGACCAACATATGGAGTTATCTTTCAATTTACTCAAAAACATGAAGCAAAGATGTTCATCTGAGTCAGTTTGCATTAGCAACATACTTTATGTATGAAGCATATTTATCTTGTTTCTTACATTTGACGCAGATCTCTCAGGCATAGAAATGAACACCAACTCCGACCTGGTGGAATTATTTGATGCAAAAGTTATAGGTGTAACTGTTGATTCCCCTCATAACATTGCTCTGACGGTCTTCTCCCCTGACTCTTTCTATAAGTGCCCCCCAAAATACTCACTAGCATAAATGCAGTAAAACTGGAGTAAGGCTCTATGATGCATTAATGTTATTTGCTGCTCCAGTTTGCAACATTTAATACATATCCTCCATACTGTAGTAACTTTTAGGATTAGCTATGCGGCCATGTCTCCAGCAGGTGGCACTAGCAGTACATACTATTTTCTTTTCTCTCTGCTGTGAGGTACCTCTGCACTTCACTTACATTAGCATCCTGTTATAAAAAAAAAACTAAGCTATCAATAATAATACCGTTCACTGTTTTGGAGATGCACAGGGCTGCCCGCTTTTGTTTTCTCATTGTAGCCCAAATAAAACGTTTGTCTCATTATTTGGAGTTTATCATTTTCTGCAAAGAATACATTGTGGGTGGGGGGTGTAGTTTGGAAAAGGGATTGCTCAAACATTTCATGTTCCGGTAACTACACATGTTTTACTCCTATTACCAGTGAATTATAGTTCTACGTGTATGTTGTTTTTGTATGGAAATACATTACTAATGCAGTACTTGTATCAAAAGGAAGACGATAATTATTTTATGTCTTTATTTATATAGCCCCATTAATGTACTTAGCGCTTCACAGCAGTAATATTCGTGACAATCATAAATAACAAATAATATAAATAACACATAAAGGGGAGAAGGGCTTTCGTCAAGACAGTAACATTTTGGAAAGGGAGTCCCTGCTCCGAAGAGCTTACAATCTAATTGGTTAATAGTTAATAAAGGTGCAGTTCCTCCTGCTTATATTTATTTGCATTTAAAAGCTTCTTAGAGTACACCATCCTCCAGAAATCGCTGTCTGCTTCCACTTCTTGCATTGCCTGCTCGTTTTTTAGAATAGAAAACTTGTGGGGTTTCTTTATTCATAATAAATGACCTTTGGAGCATCTTAATTGAATATAAAATCAAAAACAGCTGGGGGGGGGGGGAATTCAAATAAGGTTGGTAATCTGCTTTAAATTGTATTGAGTTCACTCTCAAGAGATCATTTTGATGAGGAGGGACAGTGGGGGGAAACTATTACCTATTGTATATAGTCACAAGCAATGTTTTAATCATTCTTGTTCTTTTGATTAAAGCAGCAAAACATGAAAAATCATTTTTTTTTTAAATCAGTTATGTAGTATTAGAGAATACTATTTGTGACAGTTCTTATGTAGTGGTGTAGAGGGAATAATCTTACATAAGTAATATGATTTGTGATGCTACACATTTTGAAAAGGCTGCAATGCATTGATACTTCTCATCCGTCACTTTGTCGTGCGTATCTGTAATTTGCTGTAATACAATAACCAAGAATTATTCGCATATCATTCGTGTTCTTTATGCTATTTGCCTCATCCCTACAATTTTGCAGAGTTCATTTGTAACATCAGCAGAGTACGGGAAGAAGGATAACCAATTTGCATTTGGGATTACACATTTATTAGTACACAAAAAAATAGAAAATGTAACCTAGTGTCAAAATATATTAAAAACGAGTGTCACGAAAGACACACCTGTGAGCATGTGACTTGTATATGTGACAAGGGTTAATGCACACGGCTATCTAGCTGACCCACTTGTCTCCCCTGAAGCGTCCCTCATATGCGTAATATCTCCTCTCAAATCATCAGAAATAAAACCTTAAAATGCTTCCACCACCACAAATAGTTCCAGGTGTTACCTGCAGAGTTTTTGGTCCCTGTTTACCAAGAAAAATGTGTAATTGGCACACAAAAATCTATTGTAGCAAAATATGTCCGAAAATGCAATTACTCTATTCAAAGCTTCAATTAGAGACAATACTTATAAAATGTTAGATTTTATATACAAAAGTAGTACAGTACAGTACTTAGTTACAGAAAATAAGGTTGCAAGAAACTTACAGTACAATATATGCAAACAGTTTCATAAAAATAACCGTAAAATAAACAGAAGTCCCTAACATACAGTGCATCCCTTTATTTGGGGTTTTCTCATAGGGTCTTTAGTGAACTATACAGTGTAACACTGTCCCCCTCCCCCCCCCCCCCCGCCTTCCCCAATCTCATATAGGGACCACTACTGGGAATCTACACGTATTATTGTGTGTGTGGTGCGGTACCTGTAAGGCTCACAGGAGTACTGAGTCGTCTACATAGATGGTAATGAGACCAGGACAGGCTTAGGTGGATCTTTGTGTTCTTCTTATCAGTGGTTCAGCGCGGTGATGAGACCCATGGTATACGGATGTCAGTCCCCATCACTGCACTCTTTACCCCTCCTGCCCAGGAACTGACACCAGGCAGAGGTATAGTTGAACATGGTTTATTGTTGTGCATAGCTGCAGCAGCTCTTCATAGCAGCAGTATGGTGTCTACGAAGTCCCAGGACTTCTAGATGGTGCTACCCCGATATTATGGGGCCTTAAGTCTTGACCTAGAGTGAGCAGGCTTTCCCCCGATGGGGAAGACTGACAGCCCTTCCTCTCTCCTTGGGGAGCAGAGTAAGACTACTTAACTTTGATGCCCCTCCCTGGAAAAACTCTGAAAGGGGCGGGCTCATGTACAGTACCCATCACTGATAGGCTATACACAGGCCATGAGTCACCACCTTCCTTCCTTCACTTTCAAGGAAAGCAGAAGGGGGGTCACTGGTCCATAGATTAACCTGCTACTACCTGTAACTTAACAGGACTTACATAGTATATCTGCTATGTGGGGAAAGATAGGTATTATGTGACATACCATGTTACAACAGTATGAGAATTCATGTGTCATACTGTAGCATTGACTCCCTTGGCTGAATTCGAAATTCATATCTCAAATGCATGATTTTTATCCTCAAAGCACCTGCATTGATAACAGAATAAGCCCACCTTCTGGGGCGTGTCCTGAACTCCCCCTCATCAATCTCCAGTGACACGTTTATGGCTGGAGGAGAAAAAATAGCTTTTCTTTTGAATAAAAAAAATGCCTGAATATGACAAATGCCTCATGTCTTTCTTTCTATCATACTTAGAAAAATGTAATCTTCACTGTTTCATTGGTACTCTATGCTTAAATTACATGTGTAGATACCACTTTTGACAAATCAACTTCTACTTTTATATGAGAAAATAGGTATCGAGATATAACATAGACCAAACCCTTCATTTTTTTGGTCTTAACATAAACAGCGGAGCACACAGGTTAAAAGTATATACTTCACCTTCTTGTGAACTGCATCATATGCCACATATATCATACTGTATTTAGTAAATGTACAGGTATAATGAAAACGCAAGATGAACTTTGTCACCTTTGTCTTCTACTCACAGGTGGGGAATTCAGGAATGTGATATCCCTTTGAGACTGACCCCCAGGTCGCCCGGAAGGTCTGGGTACCGTCACCAGACGTCCCTAATATACACATATCATTTTAGTGGCCCATGACTGATACCCCCAGGTTAAGCTCTGGTACTTTCGGTATTTTTTACCTGTCGCCCTCTTCTAAACATCTCCTTGTTTTTTGGGCCAATAAATACCTTATGTCCGTTTGGCTTACAAGAAATAATAAAAAAAAAAAGGATTAAAAAATATATCTGCTAACCCTTGGTATCCCAGATTATTCAAATACTGACTATTTTATTAGTATTATCATGGCAACGAGGGACCCGGAAATGTACAGATCTTAATATACAGTAAGAATACGATGCTGCTACAATTGCCTGTGGGGTAGATTACTTAGTAGGAGTGACTCTGCTAAAATTGTTTATCCTTTTCAACATAAGTTGATTGGATATCTATAATATCTGGTCACTCCACACTGAACAGGTTAAACCAGCGTTAATAGGTCACTACAATACAGGCTTACGTATAAGTTACAGTAACTAAGCTACATCTTAAGGCCTCAAAAATAGAATTTTTTTTAATGCATTTCAACTTTTAAAATCGGATGACAAATAAAGAAGATATGGGAAAAATAAGATTCAGTATAAATATGAACATTTTCATTCAAATATGACCCTAAACATGGAAAGTGACATACTTTGTAGCTTATAATTTGAAGACATCATCAATGACTTTGCTCTCCTAAAATCCCGACAGAAAATGATTTAATATTAAAATGAATGTGATGTGCAAACACTGTTCATTTTAGCTTTACACCGTCACCTTTGTATATAACAATGCTAGTATAATGCTTTCATTCATTTCAGTTTATATTTTCAATGGTCCCTTCAGTCAGAATAATAAATCTACTGTATTTCTAATTTTTGGGCCTCTTAAACATGACATAGCTAGGTCTCAGAAGGTCAAAGTGCAACCCTGGGTCACCATCATGCCTTCTGATCTTATCATAAGTTAAGATAAAGTGGTGATACACACTGCCTCAAACACAGTATTCTGATTCTATGACATCTGGCAGTTAATGCAATGCCTGTCCACCAATTTTACTTAAATACATGCAGAAGTATAAACTGAACAGTAACTGAACTTAGAAGCCTTTACGCTTTTACTGTGTTTTCTGTTACAGGGTCTCTCTACCCTGACCAGGCAGTTTGCTAGACAAACCCCTACAGATAAAGTATAGTAACCATTCCGAACCCTTTATTAGCCAGTGTGTGTGGACAGCAAGGCATGACTAATCCAATCTGGCTCACTGTAATTGTGAACAAGTGGCTACCCATTTCAATGCCCCTTACATCATTCAGATCACACTATGATCCCAAGCTTGCTAACCTTTCTATTTCAACCCCCCACCCCTTTACAACTTATTTACTGCAGTCTCTCCCAAAACTGACTGCACAATACACTGAAACCCTGAACTGACTCTAGCATTGCAATACAGCTAAACATTTGACAAGGAACAGGCACACACCTGCTGTTTAGTCTGCTCACACTCACTCTGCTCACAACAGCTCCTTGCAGCACTGCCTACCTCTGGCATCATGAACCTGCTATGTATTTTAACTTTTTTCTTTCTCCTGGCCTCATGGAGATGTTACTCCCTCTACCCACTACAAACTCCTCCATCCTGGCCCACACCCAACATCACCATACACCCTGGACTACTAAGAAGCCTTACACTATCTACTGAATGTTGGTGGAGAACTCTAAAAACCAGCACACCAACCACTGCTCACTCAAATGGCAAACACCACAAATTTACAACTTGCAAACAACTATCCAAATTTCTACTCATACTGTTACTCTCTTTAGCAGGTGATATTAAACCTAACCCAGGTCCTCCCATTTCAGCTCTGTCCCATGCCCCTGAGAATTCCACCTTTAAATTCCAAAAAGGGCTATCTGTCGCCCATATAAACATCCAGAGCCTGCTGCCCAAACTGGACGAACTAAGGGCATGGTGCCTTATGCATAAACACAAAGCCATCCATCTTACAGAAACATGGCTATCCCCTAAAACTCCTGATGCAAATATTGCCATTAAGGGATACTCCATTTTTAGGAGAGATAGGTCAAAGAGAGGAGGAGGGGTGTTATTTTATATTGCAGACACATTACAATTTACACTGTTAAATTGCCCACCAAGCCCACCCTCTTTTGAAATTCTAGTTGGCAAAATTTGCCTCCCCTTTTCTAAGCCCATCTTGCTTGCTGGCATCTACCACCCCCCTAAAGCCCCTATACAATCCCTGACTGATATCACCCAATTTCTTGGCTCCATTTCCTCTCTGAATGAGGAGAGTGAGCTGCTAGTTCTTGGGGATTTCAAATTCAATTGGCTTGACCCTAAAAACCACAAAATCCAGATACAACTCAAGTCACTTAACCTATCGCAACTCATTTCCCAACCCACACGGATAAACCTGAAATCGCACAACCATTCCTTGCTAGACTGGATTCTCTCCTCAAACCCCAGCAGAATCCAATCCTCTGGCATCCTTCCTGATATTTTCAGTGACCATGCAATAGTGTACTGTGTAAGAAAAATTAAACCGCCCCATTCAAGCCCTAAAGTTCTCCTCACTAGAACATTTAAAAACTTTAACCCACAACAGTTTCTGGATGACCTTACCAACTGCCCATGGCACAGAATCGATTTAATTCCCGACCCTGATTCTGCGCTCGACTATTTCCAATCCGAGTTCTTAAAACTCTGCGATACCCATGCTCCACTACGCAAAATAAGGGTACGGGGGCCCACCTTCCATGGGTTACACCTGACCTTATAGCACTCTACCAGTTCAGGGATGCCTTGTGGAAAAGCTACAAAGTAACTGGCACTACCAAGGATCTCAATCACTACAGATGCATGCGGAACATGTGCACAAGGCAAACAAGGCATGCAAAAGCACAGTATTACTCTGACAATCTCCACCAGAATACATCAAACCCAGCTAACTTCTGGAAGGTTATCAACAATATATTCCAGCCTCCTAACCATCAACAACCAAGTAATATCCCTAAGGGAGATATTACTCTGACAAACCCCACTGACATTGCAAATGCATTCAATGATTACTTTGTGGGGTGTGCCACTAACTTATTAGCAAAACGCAGCCCAAACCACAAACCTGAATCTCATCCTGGGAGGACCCCTACAGTCCCACCCCCTCCCAACACTGCCCACAATTTTCAATTTGGCCCAATACCTGAAGAGGAGATTATACATGCGCTCCTCAAACTAAAACTAAGCAACCAATGTGGACCCGACTTACTACAATCTAGGTTCCTACGACTTGGTGCCCCAGCCATTGCCAAACCAATTGCGTCCATAGTCAACTCTATCCTGTCTGCAGACCATATCCCTAAGACCTGGAAAACTTCCAGAGTTGTCCCAATCATCAAAAGTGGGGACAAAAACACTGTCTCAAACTACAGGCCAATCTCACTTCTCCCAATTCTATCCAAAGTCATGGAAAAATGTGTCCACTCCCAATTAAGCGATTTCTATACCAAGACAAATTTCCCTAGCCAATTCCAATCTGGGTTTCGTCCCAAACACTCCACCGTAACCATCCTGCTAAAAGTTTGCAATGAAATCCAGTGTGGAATGGAACGGGGACAACTCACTTGGTGCAGTATTCCTAGATTTTGCAAAGGCTTTTGACACAGTTGATCATGCTATCCTGCTTAACAAACTCCAGAGCTCTGGAATAGGGAAACATGCTTTAAACTAGTTTCAGTCCTACCTATCAGGAAGATCCCAACATGTGTCCATCTCAGGCTCTAACTCCAACCCCCTGGATATCACCTGTGGTGTCTCAGTGTTCATTAATGATCTTCCCACAGCTTGTAAGGAAGCCTCAATACACATGTATGCAGATGACACAATCCTATATGCACACAGCCATAGCCTCTCTGACCTTCAACGCATACTTCAGTCTCACTCGAAAACTGGATTTCCCAAAACAAACTGTTTTTAAACACTGACAAGACTGTAACAATGGTATTTGGGACCAAGACTAAATTTGTAAAGCTTCCAGTGACTGAGCTCCTAATTAGAACCTAACACCACCCTAACACCTGTCACTAGTTTTAAATACCTGGGCTTATGGTTTGACTCCCACTTAACATTCGGGATGCACATTGATACCCTGACAACCAAGACCTATGCCAAACTAGGGGTACTTTACAGGAACAAATTCTCCCTAAGTCTCCTGGTCAGAAAGAGTATCGCACAGCAGATGCTAATGCCAATTATTGACTATGGAGACATAGTATATGGCTCGGCTCCTCAAACCCACCTTAGCAAACTTGACACCCTCTACAATTCAATTTGTCATTTTGTTCTCCAATGCAACTACAACACACATCACTGTGAAATGCTCAAAGAACTAGATTGGTCAACACTAGAGTCTAGGCGCAAAGTTCACCTTTCCTGTCTTGCCTTTAAATTCTTCATGGACAAGCTACCCAGCTACCTGAACAAGCTCCTCACCCCTAGCACTTGCAGCACTTATCACCTGAGATCAGACTCCAAAAGACTATTCATGGTCCCAAGGCTCAACAAAGTATCCGAACGTTCCTCCTTCTCCTTCCGTGCACCCCAAAACTGGAACAACCTACCAGAGACTCTCACATCCACCACCAGTTTAAGTTCTTTCAAATCTAAGGCTGTCTCACATTTTAACCTGGTCTGTAACTGTTTCATACGCTCATAATATATATTTTCTTTAACTGTGCATGCAATGTCTTGTATATAATGTATACCTTGTTCATTTATGTAACTGTACTTGTAACCATGTATTATTTGTTTTACTCTGTGCCCAGGACATACTTGAAAACGAGAGGTAACTCTCAATGTATTACTTCCTGGTAAAATATTTTATAAATAAATAAAATAAATAAATAAATAATTCTCAAAATGGCACAAGAGCTGTCACTTGCCTGGCCCTAATGAGGATTAGGCCATTTGCTGCTTTTCTAGCTTTGTGGAGATTGAACAGCAGTGTCAGCAATCTGACCTTGTGTTTTAGGCAGTAGGGTGAAAGGTCAGGGTCATGGGTAATTTTAGTAGTGATCAAATGACCGCTTGGAGCAAAAGTGATTGCTGGCAATCTGTAACATAAATGTATAATTATGTAATGTCTGTGTTATGTTTCAAGACTTCTAGATGTTGATCGCAACATGTATTCTTTAATTAGTGTTCTTTTTCATTGTTCATTCATTCAATGCTGTCTTCTGATTAAACGGCATCAGATACATTAGAGATTACTTACTGTAGCTGTTTTTTGTTTCCACAGTCTGACCAATACCATTGTTCTTGCAGGAACCTAATTTCTGCAAAATTTCTATCAGTTTACCAATTTAAAGAAAGGCTACAAAAGCTCTGCTTGTGGGTAGAAAACATATTATCACAGAACTGTATAGCACGATAAGATTTTTTTTTTAACAAAACTGCATGTTATGCTTGTTTTTTCAGAAAACTGTGGAACATATTTTCCAACCGTGAAAAATGATCCAAGCAAATATTTAAAGCCATGCCCAGATTCTGTGAAAGACTGGTTGAGAAGTCTGAAAAATGCTGGGAAAGTTCTGTTATTAATCACTAGTTCACACAGCGACTACTGCCGACTGCTGTGTGAGCACATTCTGGGGTGAGCGCACCAAGGCTTCTAATGGATTTACAGTACTGTACTTTTTCTATTTTGCCACATACTCATTCTATATCTTGTTACTTCAGTGAACCAAAGTGACTTAGAACGTCGCTAAACAACAGTGCTGGTGAATTAAGTGATTAATTAAAAATATAAAGTGAATTGTAAGGTGCAACAAAAATGGATTCTCAACCTTCACAGGGGAATATGTACAGATTCCCCTCAAGATAATGTAGGTCCAGGTATTGGAAGGGAGCGATGGTATCAGGAAAACCCCAGAATAAAAGATAATAGAAAATGATGGTGCAGTACAATAGCATACAGTTTGTAGAAAAATCTTGGCTCTATTAAGTGCCTACTTACAACAGGTAAGTGGTTATATCAGCATTTGGCAGAACAGCAGGTATGTAATAGACCGCAGTAGCAGGGACCCAAACAGCTGGTAGTACAGGAGAAATCCCACTCGAGTAGGTGTTTCATGGAAGACAAGGAGAGACCATGGTGTAGATCGAAAATTCAGGTTTATAGGTTAAAAACACATATAGGAAATGTACTCACAATAAGTACATAGGACATGTACACATAGCGTTTTTCTTGAGGCAGTAGAGTGCTGGTACAGATGGAACTCTTGCTGCTTCACTTCCAAGTGACCCCCGTAGGATCACAGTGGATGGCGTCTGACGTCACATCCGGTGAAGGGTTGACGACTTCCGGTATGGCAAACAGGGAAGTGGGCAGAAAGGAGACACAGCAGACTCGGCGCCTTTAGTTCCACAACAGCTGTGCAGGCTAAGAAAGGCTCTACGCGTTTCGCTGTGTTCACAACAGCTGCCTCAGGAGCAAGTCTTGCTGACTATGACTAGCTGCCCACTTGGGTCTCTAAGGGATTAATATATTAATAAGTTCAACATTGTTAATATTATGGAGGTTTTCTTATCATCCATTCTACATAGGCAAGATCAGTCTAATGCCAGGTAATGTAGGTGATAAAAACTAGCAAACATTTTTGGCAGGAGCACAATATCGGTAGGTATCAGCGTTAAGTGAGTAGCATGTGAATAGATCATTTCACATTTCCATACATGTGTGATGATGTCGTGAAATGTAACACTTGCATGTGTAATTAGGCGGTGCATACTCATTTACATGCTAATTAGCTATCGTAGCGTTATATTTGGCCCACATTTATCACAGCAAGAAAATTAAAATAATCATGAGAGAGTGAAGGATTTGCGCAATGGTCCCTCTTTCTCTCTCTTTTTTATGCATTGAGGTACTTACTACTTCAGCGGTGCGCAAACTGGGGGCGGGAGAATTTGTAGGGGGGCGCGGGCGGTTAAAGAGGCCCCGGGCTATTCCCCACGGCAATTAAATTAAATGCCGGGGGAGGCGTGATGCCTCTGTCACTCACTTACCTGCTCTTTGCGGATCTTCGGTGACATGTCGCCATGGAAATGAGTGTCAAAGGACGCGACGAGGTGACGTCACATGACCCGCGACGTCATTTGACGCTGAGTCATTGGGAGAGGGAGCGCAAACGCTGCAGCTCCCGGGCAGGAGGGCGCAGCTCAAGAAGTTTGTGCACCCCTCTACTACTTGACCCCCACATCTGAGTAAAAGATTGCCTGAGCTTTGGATATGCTTTAAAAATCTGTTACACTGTGTGTAGGCCACACATAGGAGCCACGATACTTCAAGATATATATAAATTGTATAGCAAATACATTTAGATCTGCCTTTTTGGTTATTTTTTGGGTTGAATCTCTCTTACAGTATGCACGCCCTGGATTTGGAAGAATACTTGCATTGTTTGGGGAATACCGAAGACAGCCCCTACCATAGGGTCAGAGCAGGGAGTGACGACCTTTATATTTTAATGATATCACTAATTTTGTGTTATTACTTATAACATAGCACTGTATATTATACGAAGTAACAAATAATTTTTTTGTCACTTGAATTCACTGCATCTATCACGTTGGGAGTAGAAGGAGCTCCTATATCTTTTCACCTTTTTGTGTGTATCATATTTGGACATGACATTTTGGGCTTCCTGACCCACCTTCAACACCAGTAATCTAATCACCCGAGCCTGGGGCCTTGTGCAGAGACCAGCACTATTGTTCCGACCCAGACAAGCTGTCATCTCCCTAATTGGGACAGGGGTATAAATACTCCTTCTCCCCAGCCTCAAGAGAGTCATTGTGGACTAGATGAGCCTTTGTGAAGGCTGTGTGCTGAAAGTGCTGACAGTGCAGGGGTCTGGAGCATCCGCCTGTGTGTGCAGCATCTGCCTGAGCTGTTTGGAGTGAAGCAACGGCAGGGGATTTAAAACTGCTAGCTAGTGGAGAGCAAGGTAGTGCTGCCCATAGTACAGTGGACAGCGGTGCAATTTGGGTACGCGTATTGGCGTAAGCTGCCAGATGGGTGTCCCCTTACCTAGGGCTTTAGATCATTACCCCAGTTGGGTGAGGTTGTGTGTGGGTCTTATGTACCAGAAATTTCTGGAAACTTTTTCCAATAAATTTACTTTTATTCAACTCTGCAGTTCTGTCTAGTTTACTGATCCCTGATGTAATTGTCCTGGTCTCCCGTGACAATCAATATCTAAGTTTAGTAGATCTAGGCCATCATCCCTTAAAGTGACGTAACATCCTTTTGAATTAATGTAACATATCACATGGTACAGCAACCAATGGGATTGTCTTCAATACCATTGGATGTAATACCATGTGATATAGCCAAGTGGTTTTAAGGATGTGATGTACCTGCCTTGGAGATGACGTAAAATCCTTATAAAAAAACAAGCAGCGGGCACATAATACAGGGTCCAATCAGATTGGACCTGTACCATCTGACCTGAAAATGTGAATCACAGGCCCTATATAAGGCCTGGGCGCCCCATTTAACAGGAAGAAGATAACGAGACAACATTCGTGGGTTTACCATGGGGTTGGATTGACAGATGAAGATTTCAGGAAATAGCCCTGACATATATGTTCCTAGTTCTCCCTCTCCTCCCAGTTCCTTTCTCTGTCCACTGGCTGTGCTGTTGTTTCTGTCTGCTCTGGGTTTCCTCTGTCTGTCTCCTCTTGGTGTTCCTGTCCTTTTTTTCTGTCTGTCTTTATAGTTTCTTGTTTCTCCTTGCCTTTTGTGACAGGGGGAGGAAGGAGTTAAACTGATTTGCTATGCATTAATGTGTTTGCCCTGTCCCAGATGGTTTTGGCCCCCATTGGCAAGCCATTCCCTGCTTGCTATATTAAAAGTCAAAATGCATTGCTTGCCATACCCTCTAACCGACACATGATGGCGATCTAGAAGCTGGCATTTCAATTAGAAATGCTAGCTCTAGAACGAAAGCACCCAGAAACCTGATTTTTGAGGTGCAAGTACAGTAACACACCACATGCACATACATATAAAAATTACATTTATAACACAAACGGAACATGTTGTTTTAATAAAGTGTGTAAAAACTGCAGATCTTAAATGTAAGGCAGTATGTATGTTTGTAACACGGAAAGGAATTCCTACGACATACAGCTGTGAGATGGGTGAATGGGCTGGGGGTACTTTTATGACCGAGCTTCAAAGGAGTCTCACTGATTTAGAGTCCCCCTGTCAAAGAGTGTCAGTCATGAAAAGACCCAGAATACCTACAGTAAAACTGGCATACTGATGCACAACAGACGCTAGGCTATGGACACCTGTGGGTCAAAAATCAGACGCAGCGGCGCCAAAGTATGGGTGTATCCCAGGTATGCTGTGGCATGGGTGTCAACCTGACCCAGGCGCTTTGCATGCCGGACAGCCTTTTTGACCGGTCTTATGAACTGTGGGCAACCTGGCTATTGGTGTTCTTTTTTTGTTCCCACGAGGTGATTGGATCCACATGTTAAAGATAGCTTTGGCCAGTCTATAACTGTGGCTCCCCAGGTATCCCCAGTGTGATTCCTGTATTTTGATACATGATGTAAAGATGCAAGGCTTTGTTCCAGAACAGCGGCAACTGGTCCAGGAGTGAAGGGGTTAGTAACAACGTAACCAAGGATTTGCCCCATAATTCGGAATTCGTTAGCCCTGGTGACTCTGGAACGAATTCTAACGAAGTTCCACAAAATTCTTTGAGGTGGCTGAGATATCAGATCAGCAACTTGTGATCTGGCCACAGAACCTTTAAACCAAGGCTGCATTTCTTGCACTTGCAAGCAAAGGACAATTTATTTTGTTCCAAGGACAATTTTGTTACGCTGGTGCTGCCCGCAGACCAGACCCGTCCCCTGAGCTGAAGGGGGAAGTGGTAATACACGCACCCGCAGCAAAGGGAGCGTGTCCGGAGTGTGGTATGAAGTGTTGCCAGGCCAGGTCTAGTAAGGTAGACAATACTTGCCGGTAGGGGTTGTAGAGATAGAGTGAATGATGCCTTCCCGAAGTCAGAGAGTGGAGAGTGGAGATAGGTCGTAGTCCAAGCCGTGTTCAAGGGGTTACCAGAGTGAGCGTTGTCCAAGGAGTGCCGAGATCGAGAGCCAGAGGGGGTAGTCATACGAGCTGCGTCAGAACCTGTGAAAACACTGAGAGAATCCAGAAGTACTTCCATACAGAGACTATGTCGAGCAAAGACTGAGAGCAGAGAGGAGCTAGATAAAGCAGGAAGGTCCAATTAGGAACGGAGGTGGGACAGGAAGAGCTACAGGGAGACACTGCAGATTGGTGCAGGCATAACAGGCCAGGCGAGTCTTGTTAGTAACCTGAGTATGCCCGTGCAGTGTGCCTGAGGTCCGGGGGACGGGAATAAGAGTGTGCAGACTGAGCATGCTCCATAACTCGTGTGTGAACCGAGCCAGTGGATGGTGCAGGTGTGCGTGCAGGAGGGCGTGGGCGCGCCCAGCGCTGAGCAGAGGAATCGCCGAGGGGAGTGATCCCACGACGGTGGCAGGGGCGAGGAGCCGTGGAGGCCGGTAAGGCAGGATTGTTTTGTGTGTCCAGGGGCTCCCTGCGGGCAGGGAGTGCTCTGTGTGGGGAGCGAGGAGAACGCCAATTCCTGACAAATTAATTTTGTTCCCTTATCCCAGTAAGTGTTGTTTTAAGTGTATTCTGCAGATGTCGTGTGTTTGTCTATTAAGGAAATAAATCACAATTTATTTTGCACCTTGTTCTGTTCAATCAAGTGCCCAGAAATATAAATGTGTTGATAAAGTTGGTGTCCATCGTGACACCTTTGTTTTATGTTCAGACTCCCATGCCCATGCTTATGCTTCTGATCTGTTCCTATACCCGTCCTGTTCTGTAACTGAGTCCTGTTCATATTAAAGGCCCTTGATATTTAACTAGATTTCCCCAGTCTGTTTTCCTGCTAGCAAGTCCCAGACCTGTCCCTGCTCCCCTGTCCTGCTCCTGCCTTCCTGTTGCCCAACTCTGCGTGTGACCCCTGACGTTCCTGCTTGCTGCCTGCCTCTGACCTCTGCGTGTGAAAATATTTGCCACAGGATTGGTACCGCAAGCCAGCAGGGACCCGCAGGCCAGCAGGTTAGGCCAGCAGGGTCCACAGACACCCATGGGGACCACATGAGGACCCCGGACACCCACTGGGACCATCCGAGGGTCCACAGACACCCGCGGGGACCACCTGAGGGACCTCGGGGACAACCCAAAGGCCCACAGACACCTACAGGGACCACCTCAGGACCCCCGGACACCAGCGACCTCTGGTATCACTCATGTGGGGGTAGGGGAGGTGGGTATTAGTGTTGTTGTGTTTTTAATGCTTATTGTGGGTAGCAGCTGTTTTAATATAAAATGTAATACTAGTGTAGATGAGCAGGGGGTCTCCGGTGCAGAACCACATTGATTTGAGGTCTGGGGACACCCTGCATCCCGAGATACAGGCCCCGTTATGGGGTGCCTGTATCTCCTATGCTTTTTATTCCCACAGTCACGGGATGCGAGACATTTAAATGCATAGGTGATACCGGCACCCCATAACGGGGCCTGTATCTCGGGAAGCAGGGGGTCCCCGGACCTCAAATCAATGCTGTTCTGCTCTGGAGACCCCCTGCTCATCTACACTAGTATTACATTTTTTATTCAAATATATCAATTTCAGGCAAGATTTGCGCAGGGAGAGGCGACTCTCTCTGCGGCTGAAAGAAATGGGCAGTTAAGGTGTTTTCAGAGAGGCGATCATCACGCCGCCGGCTACTCGCCCTTATGGGAATTTTGTTATCACAGGTAATCAAGGCTTCTGAATACCGTGATATCAACGATCAAAAAAATGGCGATTTAAATGGCCCCTAAATATTTGACAGAATACAATTTCTCTAACTCAGCAAATTTTACTGAGTTTGTTATGACAATATGTGACCTTTTTGCTTTCGGGAAAAACTAGAGAAAAAAAAATGTTCCCCCAATATGTGTAATTACCAAAATGTGTTGAATATACAATATAGTATCTTTGCTTCCAGGCGACCGGGAAATTTCCATCCCTGACTTACTGGAAATATACCCTATTTACAGTGGTTATGCAAACTCTTCAAGACCTTTATCTATGCTTCAGCAATGTTAAACAGTGTTTGGTAACAACATCTTTTTTCATAGATAACAAGGATAACTATAAACAAAAAAAAAACATTGAGGCTCAGATCCACAGAGGTCTGTTAACTCTGTGCTATTTACGTCTGTAGTCACAATAATTAACGGATGTTTTTTTTCCCTGAGGTTAACACATATCCACAAAGTTAATTAGCCATGTTATGTTAACACTGCCTTGAATTAGCTTCAAATAAGATGACTCGCCTTATGCCTTTTTTCCCCCCATACTTTATAATATTATATATATAACACGCACACACAAAGTTCCAGTGGAGTGACTCTCACATGTATTGATTAACTGGCCTGTGTGTACTAATGGAACATATATAAATAACTGTAGAATTCAAGGCACTCACAGGCTCTTGATTAAAGTGACAACAATATTAAATGTTTTGTTATAACATAGAGCGATGTTTCTGTCCCTTTGGGAGGAACCACCACATTCTTAGTTGGATTTAAAAAATCAAAACAACGTTTATTTCATCATATTAGAAATCGATGTTTCAGGCCACAACAGGACCTTTATTAAGATGGTGGCCGTACAAAACAGGGTATCTATTTCCACCTCCTTGAGACCAACGTAGCAAAAAGAAAAACTATATAATGTCATACTGTATATTCAATATTGTTTCAAAATTCTCTCCAAATATCTATACATCTGTATACACTGTCAACACATGAACACAGACACTGTATCCTGTGTAATATGTCATAACAATCATGCTAATGGAGTCACAAAGTACAAACTTTGTGTTTATACAGTATGTGATCATTTAAACAGAGCCTACTGTCTGCGGTTCAAATGTTTCTAATAGTATCTAGTGCATAGAATAACCACAAGATGAAAGTCTGACTAGGGGATATCTAAGGCATGGAGGCAGGACACCGAATATTATTGGCATATTGAAGTTCGTAAATTAAAACTATGTATACATATGTAGTATTTTGGTTTCCATGGATACATACTGTAGAACCCTCATTGGCAGAACAGTCATCAACTGATGTTGCTGTGTGTATATAGCTCAAGTAAACCATATCATATTCAGACTATACAATTAATGTCTTCCAGGTGTATAGGTAAAGTAAATCTGTACATTAATGATGAGAAATATGGTCAGTGTATAAGCCATAGCCCTGCATTCACGTCATAGTAGGTGATACATTATTCCCGAAACTATAATAACACCAATGATGTCTAGTTGAACAAAAAAGAAGGCAAACTGCACCAGAGCCGTTGCATCCATCTCAAGTGAACAGTGTTGTAGAGCAGGGGTGCAAAATCTTTCCCTGCTGTGCCCCTCTGCCTGCTTCCCTCCCTCCCTTACCTTGTCTCCAGCTCTCGCATACAATGACACTGAGTGGTCATTTCATGCCCCTTTGCCAATGCGACGTGTCACCGAAGACAAGGTAAGTGAAGTTGCAGAGGCCTCACACGATCCCTGGGCATTCATTTAAATGCCTTGAGGGAAGAGCGTGGGGCCTTTGCAACCGCCGCGCCCCCCCCTCAAAAATCTTGCGCGCCCCCCAGTTTGAGCACTCCTGTTGTAGAGCATACAGGCTCATCTTTGAAAGAGGAAGAGAGGAGGAGGGAGATGAGCGGGGAGAAGAGGGGAAGACAAAGATTGGCATGGGGGGCAGAGAGGGACATGTGGGAGAGAGTGATATGAGTAGGGAGTAGGTAACATGGGGAGGGAGAGATTGATATGAGTGGGAAATGGGTAACATGGAAGAAGATCATCATGAGGTGGGAGTGAGTAACATTAGGGGGGAAGGGCTGACGGGGTTTCCCAGAAAAATTTCTTATTGAGTAGCACTTGTTAGTAAAAAGGGGCCATTATTGCTAGTATCTCATTTGCAATGACCCATGGCTGTCCCAGAAATGAATACTGTACTTTATACATCATGAGGCTGGCACACAGGGGCTTTTATAGCGTACCAGATATGTCAAACACGTAATGCTCTTTTTAAGGGTTGATCGCGTTCCTCACTCCATTGGTGGAGCCCCCTCAACTTCTGTTTGCATCACAGGTGGGAGGTGGTTGCGACTTTTTGATACTGCATTAATGTGATAAGGATACTCCGGTACCTATCATTTTCAGAGATTCTGATCTCAGTGGTATGTCTGTCAGTAATGGGGGTGCAGAAAATTGTGTGGTTCGGCACAGAAGGACCCGACAGTTTGACGCCTGTTCAAAAATTATTAAAAACAAACGAGCAGATGGGATGCTGCCTTAAAGTAGCAATTCAAGCGCTTTTTTTTTTTTTTTAACACAGGATTGAAGCAGTATGTCTCCAGAGCTGAACCCCATTAATTTCAGCTCCGGGGATCCCCTGCTTCCCGAGACACCGACCTCAGAAGGAGCTGCTGTTATCTCAACCAAGTTTTAAGCTCCCGCGTCATGCGGGTCAACAGGAAGCTGAACCTGATGATGTGACGGCTTCCTATTGGCCCACTGGGCTTGGGAGCTTTGAAACTCTGACCATTACATCAGCTACCGGCACTCTGGAGCTGAAATTAATGGGGTTCGGCTCCTGGAGACCCCCTGCTTATATCCTGTGAAATAAACTTCTTTCAAAATAAAAAGCTCTCGGATGGCCTGTTTAAAGGAAACCTTTAATTTGCCGATATGAAGTTGGGGGTCTCCTGAGCTGTACTGCATTCATTTCAGCACTGCGTACCCCCTGCCTCCTGAGATACTTACCAAAAGTACCATCTTCGGCTCGGTACAGAAAGCTGTCACAACAGGTGTAAAGTGCTGTTTTGGCCCAGAAAGGAACTTCCGTTACTCTTAATGGACGTTAGTGCTAAGGAAACGCGTTGGATGGGTCTTTTGTCACATTAAAGTGCCCTTTTAATTATTTTTCGTTTTGGGTCCTTCCTGCTCCGTTTGTGCTGGTGCGCTTTTGGTCTCCTTTTTCCCTGTATTGCATTCTGTAGCTGCACAGCCTGCCTACCTACCTACCCTACCAGGATGTGAGTATTTGCATATTTTCCAGGGGAACCTGCCAATGAGACTGATGGTAAGTGGGCTTGTACCATATACCACCTGTCTTCAGGAGGATAGTACCCATACTATTACACAATAGGTACTATATCATTTGTTAGTACCCTGGTTTAGTGGTTTGGCTTATTTGGTTTATTATACCTGCATTTGAGCACTTCAGCTATTTTCTACGTTTCCTCTAACAACCTTGTCCACAGAGCTCTGTGATAGTTAACACAAGGATTTATCCTGATCATGCTTAAAGGAGTGAGGGAGAGGCAAACAACACGTGTACAATAAAGGAAACACCTGAGATGCTTGGGAAACATGCTCACTTAAATCATTTGAATAGCCTTTGCATATACATAACATTCCTGAGATACAGGAGGTCAGCGGTGCACAACTCCAGTCCTCAAGCCCCCACAACAGGTCAGGTTTTTAGGATATTCCAAATTCAGCACAGGTGGCTCAATAAGAGGCTCAGTCGAAGACTGCCACCTGTGCTGAAGCTGGTAATGATTGAGCCACCTGTGGTGAAGCAGGGACTGAGTGAGCCACCTGTACGCAAGCAGGGATATCCTGAAAACCTGACCTGTTGGGGGCGCTTGAAGAATGGAGTTGCGCATCCCTGCAGAAGATTGTGTTCATCTGTATGCACTTAACTTTCTGCATCTGGGATTTACAGCACTTTCACAATATGTATTTTTAATACATTTATGATACTGTAGCTTCAACCCATTCTTTCCACATAACCCAGGCCTACGTGCACTAAGCTCCATTGTATCAGGGCAAATAATGTGTGGGTATGTAACAGGGACTTATCACTGTTGGAGAGAAACTGCCTCTAAATCCAGCAGTGTGCTGGTTAATTGCCCACAGGCAATCAACCAGACTCCACCTGGCTGATTAGGACTGTTAGAATAAGCCTGCTCTGAGACACAGGAAAGAGATTCCTTAGCTCACAAGGGAGCTGACATAAGGAAAAGGAGGGCTGTGTCCTGAGACAAAAGGAGACCAGAGCTCTATGCTTGGACCCTCAAGCAGACACCTACCCAGACACCACTGACCTGAAGGGCCACCTGTGTTAAGGTATCGTTGAGACTTTGGGGTGATAAGTGGGTAAGGTGCTTTCCCCCCCCAGTCTTGCAGAGAGGGTCTGGGGAAGTAAGTTAGCCCTTACACAGGGATAGGTGTTTATTGTTTTATGTATATTTTTGTTTGCTGTATTGTTTAAAGGAACAGGCAATAACACCTTATTTTAATTTCACCTTAAAAACGGTCTCCATTGCATACCTCTGCACACCTCTCTTACGGGGAACCTAAATTAGTAGTTATCGTTATTTTCCCTGAGTTTAACCCATATCCACAAAGGTAATTGTATCCAAAAACAACAGCAGTCATTGTATCTTAGGTTAAATTAGCACTGCCTTACGTTAGCTTCAAATAACATGGCTCGCGTAACGCCTGTCTCACCTAAAGGTGGTGTTACTCCCATCCCAACCATGAAATACTGTATACTGTAACTTGGGGAGAGAGACTTTACTAGTGTCCTAAGTTATGTATGTACCTCTCCAAACACACCTTTACACAACACGTGGAGAGACACTTGTTTACTGATAGAAACACACCTGAGATGCAGTACCTATGAAATATGCTAATTTAAATCATTTGATGTTTTTTGTATATATCAATGAGCATATTTCCCAGATATCTCCGGTGTGCTCCTTTTCGTGCCCAGGTACCTCTCTACGTGCTGTATAAAGGGAAAATAACGGGTCATTATTAGCACTGTGTTAATGGACGGCGGTGGATCTGGGCCAAAGTGGTTCAAGTGGCATTATTAAAAAGCATCAACCTTGGAATTGTTCTGCATAATACACATGTAGCACACGGTTGTTGGAAGTTTTCCACCTCGCAGGAATATTTGCTATTTGAACTCATACTTCTATTGAAATTGTTTTATATATTTTTTAATTTCAGGAAGGATTTTGAAGAGCTGTTTGATATCATTATTACTAATGCCCTGAAACCTGGATTTTTCTCTCATACACCACAACCACAACCCTTCTGGACTCTTGGTAAGTTTCTGCAGTCCAATCAGGAAACTTTTAATCATTTTTTTTTGTTATTGCATTTTATGATACAGAAAAGACTGCCACTATGGGTTATATGTATAAAGAAAGTGGTCTGCGTAAAGAAAATAGATTTTTTTCTGTTTGAAATGCGACATATTTCTAGCATTCTGCGGTAAAAAAATAACAACTTACGCCACCTTTAAAGTGATGAAGAAAACAACACAGAAAACGCAAGACACACATCTCTTAAGAGATAGACCTGCACCAATAAGCAGATGTAACTCCACCCTAACTCCTACCACTTACTCCATAAGCACAGGTATCACTTCAGCTCAACTTGCGACAAAATAATGACTTTGTGTCTAAAGTTTGTATGTGATGACAGAGCGCTATATTACCACCCACCTGTATTGATCATCAGACAGGTAACCAGAAACAAACTTAACATTGTGCATGATGACAGTTACCAGACAAACCTGTACTGTACCCCTCAGACATTTCCAAGCCAAAGAGCATACACATACATGTGTTACCAGCTGCTTGTTATTTTCTCCCTTCACCTACTGTATGTTTGTTTGTTTTTTACTGAGTTTTCGTTCTGATTAGTAGATAAAGGTTTTTTCATCTCATTATTTAAGCCCTACTGTCTGCGTGTTACAAAATCAAAAGGGGAGATGTGACCCGACATGAGTTTTCTTAGACATTTGCCATCACTAATAACCAACATTTTTGTTGCGGTATTAAAAAACAAAAAAAAGACATTTCTTTACTGCATATAATTAGCTGCCCACTTTATATTAGTGGAATGTAACTGAAAGCTTGAAGCTTGTGATTATTAATGTTTACCTTGTGTACACTTCACAGGTTCTCTTCACTAAAATTTCATATTGGTGTAGCCTGGTACCCCCTCGGCTACTAAACTTCTCTGTCTAACACATAAGTCCTGGTAACAGCGCAGGCAGTGTTAGGGTTAATCCCTGCCCTTGCTGCAGTAAACAAGTCCTTAGTACAGATGTGGATAACCTATTTTTCAATGTAGCCACAGGTGTGGCGAATGAGAAGTGAAAATCGCCACACCATGTCAAATTTGAGAAATTAGTTTGCTCAATCGAACATTTAAAACAACTGTTTGTCTGCTTCACTCACCTCAGCACTATCACCTGCTGCTGCATCACTCACATCAGCACTATCACCTGCTTCTGCGTCACTCACCTCAGCACTATCACCTGCTGCTGCGTCACTTACCTCAGCACTATCACCTGCTGCTGGTTCACTTCGTTGACTCATTCAGAAAGCGGAAACCAGCAGACGCCGTCAGGAAAAAGTTTATTTTACTGTGGGAGCTGGCAAACTCATTCGCCGCACTTTCATGGCCAACTCGCCACCTGGGGCGATTGGCGACAGGGTTGCCCATCTCGGCCCTAGTAGTTACAGGAGGGGTGTGCCCAAGGCCTAGGTACTGCACATAACCGGGGCTAAGACCTGGGCCCCTCCCCTGGTAACAAAAAGGGGTTGCAGCCTAAATTCAGTTCTGTTCTACCCTCTCCCCTTAGTGGGAGTGGGGTGTGTGTTCTCTGTGCTCTCCCCTTATGGCGAAGAGTGTGTGTTCTGTGCTGAGCCAGAGACCTGTTTCAGGCCTTCCCTCCCACAGGGGAGTGGAAGCATCTACCCCTAATCTCACCAGGAGATGAGGGAGTTAAGTAGAGACGCCTGGGGCCTCAAGCTCCTTGGGTTGGCTCTAGGGACAAGCAAGATGGAAGATGTACTATATGTATGCAGAATAAAGACCATCACTTATTTTACTTCTGCCTGAGGATGCAGTCATTCACAGGGAGGGAAGAGAGGTTTCCTGCAGGGACTGCACCTATCCATGATAGGCCCTTTTGGATGGAGGCGCTGCACTGAAGAGTAAGAGAATCAGATCCGGAAACCTGTCCTGTTTATCCCCACTACCACCGGGGAAGCCTAGAATCCTGAGAACCTAACAGGTGAGCAACACTACACCTGTTAACCAGAACCAAATCTCCCTTGGGGGCAGGGAAGGGGTTACATTTGGAGGTGCTGCTGAGATCTGAGAAGCAGGCAGGCTTTAGCAGAAGAAATAGATCTTCCACCATGCCAAGCTGAGTGGTGCTTGAAAACCACTGTATCAGGGCAATTATTTTGCGGAATTATGTGTAAAGTAGTTGGGGGCCCTTGGGATCTGAGGGACCAGAACCCCCTGAAGGGGATACTACAACATGAATATCCAAACTCCATGCCAGGCTGAGAGGTGCTTGAAAACCACCGTATCGGGACGATAACTGAGGAATTATGTGTAGGGTACCTGGGGGCTCAATGGATCCATGGTCCAGAACCCCCTGAGGGGGTGCTTGAACTATTGTGCTTGAACTGTAAGTGTGTGTGGCGTCCCAGAGGGCTCTCGCAATCCAAGGGAGCAAATCTCCCATGAAGGGTGCTGCAGCGCGTATTATAGCGGTTCCCGACAGAATGGGAGAACTGCATGGTAAGCTTTGCAAGATGCAAGCTTTTCTTCTGTAAGAATGTGCTTGGCTTGGTACGAAAGCCGAAGCCGCGTCCAAATTTAGTGCCTGTACTCCTGGTTCCACCAGGGGGAGGCGACACTGATCGCTGTGACACCACTAGGGGCGTAGCCAGATACTGCTACCACACCCTCAGATGCACATGTGACTTCAAGGAGCAAGACCTACTCTAGACAAGTGATTGCTATGGCCGAGAAAGCCGTTGTGCAGTATACGCTACAAGGAGGACTCCTAGTAGTACAGATTAATGGGAAGGACTTTCTACAATGTGTCTGTTCCCTATGTGTCTGTCTTGGCGGGGGACTGGAGGTCAAGTCCCGCTGTAACTTGTGTGGAGTACCATACTTCCAGCCAATAATGGCACCCCCACCTGCGCCTAGCCAGAAGGACATGCTGGCCGTCTACGACCTTTTCTGTGGGCTGCAGAAGCTTATGGAGCATGCCTCCCCAAGAGAAGAGCATGGCTGCCTGATGGCTCTTTATGATATGTGCCATGCAGACCTACTTATCCGGAAACCTGTCCTGTTTATCCGCACTACCACCGGTGGAAACTCAGAATCCTGAGAACCTAACAGGTGAGCAGCATTACTGCCGTAACCAGAACCAAATCTCCCTGGGGGGTGGGTGGGGGGGGAAGGGGTTACATTGGTTTATTAAAAAGGTAACACCAACTTAAAAATTTACACTTCTCCTGGACCAATACAGCAACAACAACTCAGAACTTACTGTGGATGACTATCCCCTTGTAATAGACCTTAATATAAGTTTGGCAGTTAACTTTTTAAGTTTGTGGGGATGCCTCTTTCTGTCAGTGGTCTTTTTCAATACTTCAGTTTGAACAAATGCTTCTTTATAAAGAAAAGATTGCAGTTTTAAAGTGAACAAAAAGTTACGCTATTCCCTGGCAAGATTGCATGCCCATTCTCACCCCACATAATGGGGGGTCATATATCAAGGTCTGTCAGCTGCAAAACTGGTGCAAAAATGGCGACAGATTAATCAAACAATAAAATTATTTTTGTTTCAATGGAAATGTTTCTCCTTAGTACATTTGGTGCAGTTTAGTTGAAACAGTTTAGCAGCTGAGAGACTTGGATAAACAGACCTACAGTAGTATGCCTTTTATAGGGTTAGCACATGTATGGAACTCCTTACCCAGTGACAGTTAAGATGACAGATAATTTGTCTACATTTAGGGCCACCCCTCTTTTGGAACATACATTTTTATATTAGCTCCACATAAATAAATGACAATTTCGAAGTTCTTGCAGTGAATGAATACAAAGTACTTCCCAGTGTAGTTACAGTGCCTAAGTATATATTTTTTACACGAAAAGGTTAGCAGCATTTTCCAAGGAACACTTTCCACATAATTTCCTGTAGTTTTGATGTGCTGGTTTCAATTAGGACTACAGAGTTTTTCTCTAAAATAAATATATATATTTTCTTCTTGAAGGAGCGGCCCCAGTCATTTTTGAAATCCTGAATGCATGTACTTATTAGAAAATTATTGTAACCACCCTTTGGGATTACTATGACCTTAGAGGGTTAACTGTGTGGGCCCAGTAACACCCCTTTCCCTATCACATGGTGCTGGGTGACTAAGCAGAATCATAGCTCCACCCTCATCTGCCTAGTGATAGTGATGTCATAGCAGTATATATATATATAACCATAATACTGAGTTAAGTTATGGTGAGTAAAAAAAGTGACAAAAACCCTCCACAGGAAAGCAAATACATACAGTTATATTTGCATATATATATATATATATATATATATATATATATATATATATATATATATATATATATATATATATATATATATATATATATATATAAAAAGTAGATTTTACCAGATTGGAGTCCGGAAAAAACGAGACAGCACACAGTCCAGTAGTTCCAATGAAGTTGTATTCAAAGTAACATGGCACCACCTCCAACGTTTCGGTCCACTCAACGTGACCTTCCTCAGGGACGTATATATATATATATTCACAGCTCAACCCCGTTATAACACAATCCGTTACAACGCAAAAACACTTATAACGCGTTGCAAACGTGGCTCCCAATTTTGTATTTATGAATACTTTATAACACGATTATTGGGATTTTAAATACTTAATGCACAATTGTATGCATTGTACAATAATTTCTTAACGCGATCCGCTTACAGCGCAATGTGATTTTTTGGACACCAAGCACTGCGTTATAAGGGGGTTGAGCTGTGTGTGTGTGTGTGTGTGTGTGTGTGTGTGTGTGTGTGTGTGTGTGTGTGTGTGTGTGTGTATATGTGTGTTGTAGAATGTCAGGTCCCTGGAGGAGTTGCAGGATATTGAAAACAGACAGAGATGGAGCACTATTGACGCTACACAGCAGTGGAATCCTTTAGGTAACAGGAGTTGGTCAAGCCTCACCACCTTCCATACCTTGGGGAAAGCTAGGGAAGATGATACAGCCCACACAGCAAACAATAATGACAGTACATGAAGTGATTTGTACGATGTAAATGAGACTTTATCGTTGGAGATAAATAAAGCTGATTTTTGTATGAATAAAGTTAGATAGTTACATAGTAGACAAGGTTGAAAAAAGACATGCGTCCATCAAGTTCAACCTATGCTAAATTTAGACAACAGTTACATTATCCTATATCTATACTTACTCATTGATCCAGAGGAAGGCAAACAAAAACCCCAGTGTCATATCATCCAATGATATCTCATAAGGGGAAAATACATTCCTTCCTGACTCCAGGAATTGGCAATCGTATTACTCCCTGGATCAACATCCTTCCCATGTTTACTTATTTGGTACATCCCTGTATACCTTTCCTTTCAAAAAGATGGCCAACCTTTTTTTTTTTTAACAAAGCTATTATATCTGCCATCACAGTCTCCATGAGTAATGAGTTCCACATTTTAACTGCCCTTACTGTAAAGAACCCTTTCCTTTGTTGCTTGTGAAATCTCCTTTCCTCCAACGTTAAGGGATGACCCAGAGTCCTTTGTCACGTTCTTGGGATAAATAGTTATTTTGAAAGCTCCTTGTACTGTCCCCGAATATATTTGTATATAGTTATCATATCCCCTCTTAGATGCCTCTTTCCTAATGTGAATACATTTAATTTAGCTAGCCTCTCCTCATAAGTTAAATTGTCCATCCCCTTTATTAATTTGGTGGCTCTTCTCTGCACTCTCTCTAGTTCCATAATGAATTTTCTAAGGAGTGGTGCCCAAAATTGTACTCCATATTCAAGGCGTGGTCTTAACAATGCTTTGTAAAGGGCATAATTATGTTTACTTCCCTTCCATCCATTGCCCGTTTAATGCAAGATAAGATCTTGTTTGCCTTTGCAGCTACTGCATGACTTTGGGCACTATTGCTAAGCCTGCTGTCTACAAGCACTCCTAAATCCTTCTCTATCAAGGATTCCCCCAATGTATCCCCATTTAATTTGTAAGTTGCCTGTTTATTCTTGCTTCCCAAATACATAACCTTACATTTATCTGTATTAAACCTCATCTGCTATTTACCTGCCAAGTGTCCAGTCTATCCAAGTCCTTCTGGAGAGAAATTACATGCTGCACTGATTCTACTACCTTACACAATTTAGTATCATCAGCAAAGATGGAGACTTTGTTCTCGATGCCAACCTCAAGGTCATTAATAAACAAGTTAAAAATCAGGGGTCCCAGTAACGATCCCTGAGGTACTCCACTCACGACCTTAGCCCAATCTGAAAAAGTTCCATTTATCACAACCCTCTGTTGTCTGTCCTTCAACCAGTTTTCAATCCAGGTGCATATAATTTTACTGAGTCCAATTTGCTTTATTTTGTACACCAAGCTCGTGTGGAACCGTATCAAAAGCCTTTGCAAAATCTAAGTAGACCACATCAACTGCATTACCCTGGTCTAAATTCCTACTTGCCTCCTCAAAGATACTAATAAGGTCAGACATGATCTATCCTTCATAAATCCATGCTGACTATTACTAATAATTTTGTTTTCATGAGGTATTCCTGGATATTATCACAAATTAAACTTTCAGGTAGCTTTCCCACTATTGAAGTCAGGCTTACAGGTCTGTAATTCCCCGGTTGTCATCTAGCTCCCTTTTTAAAAATAGGCACCACATCTGCTTTACCCCAATCCTGTGGTACTGAGCCGGTGGATATGGAGTACTTGAATATTAAATGTAATGGTTTGGCTATTACTGAACTTAACTCCTTGAGAACTCTTGGATGTATGCCATCTGGGCCAGGTGCCTTATTTACTTACAATTTTTCAAGCCGCCTATGAACTTCTTCCTCGGTTAACCAATTGTTAATTAATATGGAGGTTGTGGCTTCCTCCTGCGGCACTACTATTGAAATTGATTTTTCCTGGTAAACACAGAGGCAAAGAATTTGTTTAATACCTTTGCTTTTTCCTTATCTCCAATAATCTGCCTGCCCATCTCACACTGAAAGGGTCCTATATTTTCTGTTCTATTTTTTTTTGTTATTAAGATACTTAAAGAACTTTGCAATTCTTTTTTTCGTTATCTATTTTTGCTAATTTGATTGCCCTTATAATTCTGATATGATGCCCCCGTCCCTTCTGATTTCTGGTGCCCATCATTGCATTTTCAACACCCACCCTGCCCGGATCCATCATTCTGACAAGATAATCACCGCTGAGCAAGCCAAGTTATTGATGTAAACTCCCTAGGAGCCGGGCTGGGAGGGTTAGATTATTACATTTTTTTTGTATTTTGCAGGGACTTATATTTTTATTTTTGTGTGCACTGACTCCTAAAACTGCTTTTTCAACTCCAACCTGCTTACTGCATACAGAGTCTCTTTGAGATTACAAATCTTTGATACAATCTTTTTTTCCTGCTCTGGGAGCACAGATTTAGGGAAGGTGGAGATATTTCAAATTCTAAAACGAGAAGTAAAAATGATGCTGTAGGTTTCACATGGTTGAATATGTACGTTTTTATTTTAACTGTAAAATATAAGAGCTAGAGAGGACATTGTGCCTTTAAATAAAAAACAAGACCATAAACGTACAGTATCTAAATTATCAGCCTTTTTCTAAACCATATTGCCTACATCCCACATCAAATGTAAGGTTTCTAGTCCATATGCTGTAACGCCATCTTCACCTTTGCTAGGAAGAAGCAAAAGGAAAGATGGATTTACAGCATGTGGAATAGGGACTTCAGAGTCTAGTGCATTCTTTTGGTGTCTCTTAACCTTAGGCTGAGCTCAAGACGTTCCCTCAACCTCACAACCTGGTCCATATGTAGGTTATGTGCCGTCCTTAGGAAAACACTATGAAGGCCACATCTCCCCCCCCCCCTCCAATTCCCAAAACCGCCCCTAGGTTTGAAGCAGGGGGTCTCTGGAGCTGAACCACGTTGATCCCCTGCTTCCTGAGGTTCTTACCTCCGTTGCTAATCTCTGTTGTTTAAAGATCCTGCGTCCTGTCGGCCAGTAGGAAGCCATGACGTCATCCCTTGCGGCTTCCAGTTGGCCACGTGACTCTGGACATGTAAACTGCGCTGAAAAACAGGTACTCTCTATGGAGTTAAGTACTTCAGGAAGCAGGGGGTCCCTGGAGCTGAAATAAACTCGGGTAAGGAAAGGAATAGATCAAAATGACTGCCGCTCCAGAAAAATATGGACACACCAGCAAAATGAAACTAAAAACAATTTATTAAACTACATAAAAAACATGATAAAAACAGAAAAAACTCTCCTCCCACGTGTTTCAAGCCCTTGAGAAAGCGCCATAGGGGGCGTGAAACGCGTTGGAGGAGAGTTTTTTTTCTGTTTTGATCATGTTTTTTATGTAGTCTAATAAATTGTTTTTAGTTTCATTTTGCTAGTGAGTCTCCATATTTAGATATATTCCTCTCCTTACCTGCCTTTTTGATTGAAGAGATGCCATCGGGGCATTTTTATGCTCCATTTTTACTGTTCTATTTTTCTAATAATGGAACTCATTAGTGTCTGTCCTCCTGGAGCTCATATTAGTTTTTTTCTCTGATTGAAATGAACACTGTTCAACTCCGGAGACACGATGCTTCAAACCTATTAAAAAATAATGTCGCCAGCAGTGGCTGCCCCCTGAGAGATGCCACTCATAGAAGGTTCCTTGCCTGAGGTATGCCTAGAGATGGGCCTGACCACAAGAGCCAGCACTTCAGGGCCCTTTGATATTCAGGGAACATTATGTAGAGCACTTTCCCCCACCCCCTGGGAGATGTGTGGCTACGGTGTATGTGTGTGGTGCAATTCCTGTGGTGCCCAGGAGATCTGAGCCTCCGCCGCTGGGAACTTGGGGTGCACCTGAGTGATGCTCGGTAGCGCCGTTACAGGACACACAAAGAATTACACATTGGTATAAGATAACAAATTTACTGCAGGTGACCAAAGATAACTCACACCCATAAACACTATATATATATATATATATATATATACAGTCCCACCAACCACCAGGCCAGGCACGGCCGTACCACCAGGCCTCTGTCCCCCACCTGGCACACAGTCCTCAAAATACTGAAGGGCCCTTGGGCACACAACCACCCTGGCGTCCACAAGGTAATACCCCACCCAATGTGCGCTGCCCACTAAAGTGTTGTTGGTGCACGTGCAGAGTTGGGTACCTGCCTGGTGGTCCCACATCCGGGCGCGCTGTGGAAGATAGGATCCACTGATCCAGCGATGTCAGCGATGAGTCCTCCTCTGCGGTGGGTGGTATCCAGCTGGAGGGTCCCACACTGATGATAGTTTCTGATTGCAGCAGGTGTCTAGTCTCAGACTACCTGTGGACAGGATGCAGCCACGTCCTGTCTGTGTCCCTATGCTCTGGTTCTACAGGGGCAGTGTTCCTATCTATAGGCCTGTCCCTGCAGCAACCACAACCTACACAGGGGAATTGGGGGCCTAGCTGGGGTCTAATAGGGGATATCTGGCCTAGTGCAGGTGCCACAGACACCTGCACATACCTCTTACCCCTTCCTTGTCCCACCTCCTACTGGTGTGGATCTCTCGCAACACTCCCCCGCCGTAACGGAGGTAAGTGGGACCCAGGGGGACCCTGTTATAATTATGCTTTTTTTAAATTGTTTTCTAAGGAGAGAACGTGTTCACTCCCCCAGTGGAGGGGTGAGCTCATTCAGAACATAAGAGTAGGACTCTCCACTTCCGTTCACACATTGCAACCATGTGAACACGTGGTACTGATCTGGGAAGTACAGTGGCACTCTGGTGCTGCCAGACTTCTTGTATTATAAAGTTACCCATCTAGCACAAATGTTTCTTCCGTCACCTAGTGTTTTTCCAATTCTGTTTCCTATCACACTTCACAAAGTCACATTATCCTTTATTCCTTTCTAGCTGATATATTATTATATACCTAGCTAGCACTAGCTTCAGCTCACGGTTCCAATCAATTTAGCCCTTAATTTGTATGCAATTCAGGTGCTGTAAATCATAAGCAGCTTTACACCTCTAACCCTTTATTTCCTCTGCCCTGTCCAAACTTTACTCTATAAAAGACAGCTATTCCTACAGCAACTTACTCCTGTGTGCATACCATATCTGTTTTGCATCTCATTTGTTTCTAATGACACACTAGGGCAGACTGTCAAAAATTGTCCCTTCTATTTATAGTGTATCTTCCGGTACTTGTAAAGCTAAGGAAGTTGTTCTTGGCAATGGACTAATGTGCTGAAATTCAGTTTCATAAACAAGTGTTCTTATTTAATCACAGTTTCAACTCAACAAATGACAACTATTCTATGTGGCTGAGTTTTTGTAACATTTAAATGTATTGACTACGCTCTAACACATTTATTTATCAAGTTTACAACTCATTTTATGTAGCCCTGTTTCCCTTACAACACAGGAAACTACCAATTGCTGCTCTTATACCTGTTGGCTCTAGGAGCCTGAGCCTCTGCCATGGAGAGCATGGGGTGTGTACTTACTCTGGTGCAGAACCTCCACCTGTGAGGGATCCCAGCAGAGCGGAAGCAGCCCCTCACAGGACACAATAATAGCACCCACACAGTATAAAATAATGACACCTTTACTGTATATAGCAATGGTTATGTAATGGAATTACTCTCCCTTATGGACAAGATATATGGCACAACTACCACACGCCTCGGAGGGCTTACTTCCCCTAAATGATACCCACCACCGTGTCCAGAATATTGTGTACCTCAAACAGAGTCCCCAATAATACCACAGTATGTAAGTCCCTTGGTCACTAGTCCCACAGTGTCCCCAAAGAACCCACTCACGTGATCAGTGCTTGGGTATATACCGGTATGTTGGTGCACTTGTTGACCTTTACTTGCCGGGCACTGCAGCACCCGGTCTGATGAGGCTTCGCAAAGGATCCGCCGATCCTCTCTCCTACACGGACGTCGTCAGGGTGATCCCACCAAGTCAATGTCTCTGTAGTCTCTTCAATGAGGCCTGATCCCAAACCTCTCTTCAGGGAGTTTAGCGTCTGCTGTATCCCTAATATATCTAAATACTATAGGGATCTGTTCCCTATGCTAGGGCCTGTGCCTGTAGCAGCCACAAGCTAGAGTTGACTCAGGGCCTATCTTGGGCCTAAGGGGTATATGCTGGCCTAGTGCAGAGGCTTACTTGCCCTCTACACGGACCCTCTGTCCCCTACCTCTCCCTGTCACACTCTCCTGCATGCTCCCGGCGACACACTTCCTTATCCTGCCGGCAGCACTTCTCCAGCTCCTATTGGCTCCCTGCCGGCTGCAACTCTCCCAACCGCGCGGAGGTACACAGCAAGGGGGGGCACACCTCAGAGGGGGAACCTGGCTACATGTACGATATTGGTAATGGAGACACCGGTTTTTAACAGATATCCCCCCCTCCCCATTTTGCTGGTCAATAAGGTTATAAAGTATAGCGTGCTTTACATTAGAAGTATAACTCATACAGTTCAGTTTATTTGAAGCGGATATGAATATCTTAGCTGGTGTCCTTTCACCTCTGTTAGAGCAGCGATGCACAAACTGGGGGGGCGCCCTGAGAGTTTTTTTTTGGGGGGGGGCAGAGGTCCTGCGCTCTTCCCCAAGGCATTTTAATTATATGCCGGGTGACCGCGTGAGGCCTCTACAACCTCTACTTACTGAGGTTCAGCCGGCTGCAGGACGCATGACCAAATGACTCCGCGGGGTCATGTGACGTCACGGTTGCCACGGTAACACGGCGTCAAATGACGCTGCGGGTGACGTGACGTCACACGACCCCTTGGTGTCATATGACACCGCATGAGGTAAGGGAAGGGGGCGCACCGGCAGAGGAGAGCAGGCAGGGGGGAGCGCCCCTGAGTTAAAATCTAGAGACCCACATTGCAAATTTGTAATTGACACACTGAGGGTTGTACAGGCAACTAGCATTACAAATTTGGAATTTTTTCTGTATTCAATAAGGTTTTCCAGAATAGAAAATTAGGGTTTTTCCATTAAAGTGCAATAGTGCTGATGAGGAACTACCGCAGGGAAACCCCCATACAATTCAATGGAAGTAGTGCCCGTCTTTAATGAGAAAAAAAATTATATCAAAACGCAACTTATTTGCATACACTTTTTGTGCCGTGATATGGTACAATTTGTACTATTCATGGCTTAATAAAGTCACTGAAAGGTACAAATTCACAAAATTGAGCTTATCACAGTTATACTGTATACTGAATGGATAAATAAATATACAGATTAGCATAATTATTTAACATTAATCTTTCAAAGTTTAATCTGTAAATGTTGGTAGAAATGATATCGCAGCCTTGTGGAAGCAGTCTGAAATCCCTACTATTACCTCAATTAGAAACAGAATTTGGTTTGTATGCCAGATGGAAAAATTAACAAGTTTGGTTAACGATACTGGCGCTAAATTTCTAAAAGTCTGGATCATGTGATTAGCACAAACAGACATCCCAGGAGTGAATGGAGCTACAATATTGCTATGATAATTTTAGAAACGCGTTCTCCGCTGACCCATAAGTGACAAGAAAGCAAGAAGTACTTAAGTCCTAGAGAGAATGAAAGTAAAGAGGTTAAACAACAGAGGATCAGGTCACGCGCAGGGACCCAGCCAGAGCCCCAGAAACTGGTAATTCAACATTTTAGGAATGAGAAGTGGATCAAGAGGAGGACAGATGGACTTCCCCCAACACCTACCCCACCCCCTTATGTTTTGTCTCTTTATTTACACGGTGTTACATGCATATGTTACGGTATAATAATGATACCTCAGATGCAAACAAATGTATATTGTGTTGTACAATGGTAAACTTCAATGCAATTTGAGTTATATACAAAAAAATATATATATATACATATATATATTCAAGTTACTAGTGGAATTATTGTTACTAATTGAGCCTGCAGTGTTAATAAAAAGAAAATAGAAATGTATTAAAAGTAATTAACAAAGTAATCCCTTAATCTGGCCAGATAGTTTTCCCTTTTATTATTTGTGTTTAAAAGTTGACTACAGGCATACCCCGCATTAACGTACGCAATGGGACCGGAGCATGTATGTAAAGCGAAAATGTACCGTACTTAAAGTGAAGCACTGCCTTTTTCCCACTTATCGATGCATGTACAGTACTGCAATAGTTATATACGTGCATAACTGATGTAAATAACGCATTTGTAACAGGCTCTACAGTCTCCCAGCTTGCGCACAGCTTCGGTACAGGTAGGGAGCCGGTATTGCTGTTCAGGACGTGCTGACAGGGGCATGCGTGAGCTGCCATTTGCCTATTGAGCGAGATGTACTTACTCGCGAGTGTACTTAAAGTGAGTGTCCTTAAACCGGGTTATGCCTGTATAAAGGGTTTTTGTTTGCTGTAGAAACAGAAATGTGTCTCCAGGTCTCAATGTACTGTCCACTTAAAGAAGAGACCGATGAGGTTTTGAAGACTGTACACTTTGGGCTAGATTCAGTAAAGGTCCATATAGATGTCCTAACATTTGGCATTATTAAGAAATTGGATTGCAGCAATATTTTTTAGATTGAGCACCATCTTACTATATATTTCTGAAAGTGTCCTATGTGTCCATGTCTGTATGTGTCTCCCTGTGTCCCTCCCCGTGTCCCTAGCGGCAATCTCATTGGACCTTGGGCCAGGCCAATGAGATTGCTCCCTTGGCCCGCCCGCCCCCGCACACCTCTCATTGGCCTGAGGCGGTGTGAAGGAGACACACACACACACACACACACACACACACACACACACACACACACTAGGGAGGGGGGGGTGTTACATACATTAGCGGGGCTCACAGTGTTAGCAGCACATCTCCCGCTCTCTTACCTGCCGGTCCCGGAGGCTCCGCCTCTTCCTCCGCCTCTCCCTGTTTCCCGCGCTTTAACCGCCCCCCACCCCCCGGCACCGCTACAGTCAGCGGGGGAGCGGAGCGCGCGCCCGGGACACAGCGGGGGAGCGGCCACAACACGCTGCTTCCCGCCTCAGATCCACGTGGGAGCTGCCGGACGGGTGAGGGAGCTGCCGGACGGGTGAGGGAGCTGCCGGACGGGTGAGGGAGCTGCCGGATGGATGAGGGAGCAGCCAGACGGGTGAGTGAGCGGCGTTCACCTCCCCTCACCCCCCTTCACCTCCCCTCACTCACTTCCCCTCCACCCCCCCCCCCCGGCGCCGCTACAGTCAGCGGGGGAATGGAGCGAGCGAGCGCGCGCCCGGGACACAGCGGGGGAGCGGCCACAACATGCTGCCTCCCGCCTCAGATCCATGTGGGAGCTGCCGGACGGGTGAGTGAGCGGCCGGACAGGTGAGTGAGCGGCCTTCACCTCCCCTCACCCCCCTTCACCTCCCCTCACCCCCCTTCACCTCCCCTCACCCCCCTTCACCTCCCCTCACTCCACTTCCACTCCCTTCCACCTCCCCTCCACCCCCCTTCACCTCCCCTCCACCCCCCCTTCACCTCCCCTCCACCCCCCTTCATCTCCCCTCCGCCCCCCCTTCACCTCACCTCCGCCCCCCCTTCACCTCCCCTCCGCCCCCCTTTACCTCCCCTCACCATCCCCCACCACCCCCCCTCACCACCCCCCACCACCCCCCTCACCACCCCTCCGACCTCACCTCCCCTCCTTCACCCCCCCTCACCACCCCCCACCACCCCCCTCACTACCCCTCCGACCTCACCTCCCCTCCTTCAACGCCTTTCGTCCACCCTCCCGCCTCTGCCTTTCGCCCACCCGCACTTCTGCCTCTCACCCGCCCACCACTCACACCCCTGCGCCACACAGCCGCCGCACGCACTCAACAGACACCCGCCACACTCGACACACACCCGCCGCCTCTCACCCACCCCACACACTCGACACACACCTGCCGCATCCTGCCCCTACGCAACAATATCACTGACCAGCTGTCACCCGCACTCGCCACACACCCGCCGCCTCACACCCTAGCAGGACCCCGACCCACAGCCAGCACTCACTACCCACGCGCCACCCGTACTGAACACCCACCTGCCGCCTCACACACGCTCACACCCTTGCAGGACACACGCCTCACATTTTCACATAACTTATGTCACCAAAATATACATTGTACTGTGATGTGTTTACAATAAACCATTTTTATACAACATCGTATTACATTTTCTTCCATCTTTCTTTTCAACATTATTATCCAACCTTTACAACAAATAGTCACCTATTGTTCCACGATTTATAAATAATACTACCTATTACGGATTTACATCCCGGGCAACGCCGGGTATATCAGCTAGTATTTAATAATAGTTGTTATTCATAAATGATTACCAATATTCATCTCATTTGCATACACAAAAATTATATTAACTTCGTGCTAAACAGCCCAAGAGATACAAATAAGTGATAGTTCTTAGAAATCAGCGTTAATCAGGAACAGCGATTAAATTGCAGAGGGGTGGGAAATATTATACCATGGCAAGAAAATATTTAACCCTTTGATGCCTTTCAATGAGTTGCAATGGAATGCCTTCAGACACTAAAGGGGTTAACATACAAAATTATCAGCCCACAAATAAAACTCAGAACATTCATATTTGGGTAGCCCTTTTTCTAATGCCTCCCAAAGGGACTACGGGTAACTGGAACTTGTAGTCCCGTGGAGGCCTCTGTACCATTGGGGCCGTGTGCGCGCTTGCCCTGCACATGCACAACTTCTTAATGGCTCCTGTGAGCCTTCTGCGCATGCGCGATCACTGCGCATGCGCGAGCACTTGCAATGGCGGCCCCCGCTAGCCGGGTGCGCCGCCGAGACTCCGGGGACTCGGAGTGCTCCCTGCTCCGGCCCCCACCCTCGCGCCGTGCCGGCGGGTCCGTCGCCGCCTCCGGCGGCACCCGCAATCGCTCGGCACGCTACAAGGGGGGTCTCTGGGGCTGAAAAGAGACCGGGGTTACATTTGCAAACATTAAGTAGTTCAGATGGTCAGTTAGTCCCTTGGACTGCTATTAATATGTTCTGCAATTCCGATTGTATTGGTTTGTATCACCCACTCTAGGTTAGCTGGTCTTATCTTGCCTATGTCAGTGTATATAGGGGCCATTATACATGCAGAATGACAGCAAGATAGACCTAAAACCAGCTTGAGGAACCATAGGTGATAACAATTGGCATTATTTTTAGTTTAGTGAATAGCTTGTGAACAAATAATGTGGTTTTAATAACTCATTTGCATACTTGTTACAATATGCCACGTGAAAAATCTCTGACATATTGCCACAGTAAATAGCCTATCACTGCTTTGTTACAGCTGGTACACCTTTAGTGAATACAGTACAGTAGGTCGAAAAATATAATTAGCACTAAAGACAATTTCTTGATTTATTGACCTTTAAGGAATCTAGGCCTATAATTTAATCTATGAATGAAGATCTTAAATGATGGTCTCCTAAAACAGGGGTGCGCAAACTTGGAGCTGCTCTCCGCTGCCTGCTCCCCCCCCCCCCCCCAGTGCTAGTGCCCGCTTTACCTTTTTTGCCGGCGTCATGTGATGTGACATCACATGACCCCGTGGCATCATTTGACGCTGCGTTGCCATGGCGACGCGTCACACCAAGCCTCTGAATCTCTGTAAGTTGAGTTGCAGAGGCCTCGTGCAGTCCCCCGGGATTTCATTTAAATGCCTTGTGGAAGCGCACTGGGCCTCTGCAACCGCCACGCCGCCCCCCCCCCCCCCCCAAAAAAAAATCTTGCACTCCCCAGTTTGCGCACCCCTGTCCTATAAGTTAACACAACCTACAACAAAGGGCAAGTAACAGATAAGTTAACCTTTTCATGCACACTGACATGTTTTAACTTCCATTAGAACATGAGTGCTGGAATTGCTGGGTTAATTGTGCCCTGTAATTGCAGGCACGTGTGTGTGCCTGGGCATCTTTTGATATGAACTCCCTGTTGCAACTTACATGGTGAACAATTCTTTTGTAGTACAATGTCATAGTATGGAGCTGATTATGGTGATTAACATTTTTCTTTTGGTAGTTTGAAATGTATCTACAGTACGCTCTTTTCTGTATTTCCAGAAAAGGATGTAGAGATAGATATGTTACCATCGCTGGAGAAGGACGGTTGGTACTCCTAGGGCAACAGACCACATCTATATGATCTCCTAAAGCGAATGACAGGGAAGACTGAACCCAAGGTAAGACTATTATTAGGAGTATGTGCCTCGTATGTAGATTTTTATGCCAAGTCATAAGACATGACAAGGGGTGGACTTTATCCAATCTTTATTCATAACTGAGAAAATATTGAATAACTTGTGGCAGATATGTTTTCACTTTGGTAAGCTAATACAATGTAGGCCTACTGCTTGTACACGTATTTGTAAAGAATTACGATAATTGTGACTTTTTCTCTCCCCCATCCATTCCTTATTTTGTTTTCTGTACCCCTTTCCCTGTATAAAATATCTTAATAACCAGACAGATTAATCAAAATACTTACAGTATATATTATTAGTGCATATATATTATTTGGATGATTTATTTATTTATTTATTGCTTAGCCCTTTTTTGACACAACCTCCCTCTAGTTCATTGTATTCTGCATCCATGCAGTTGCAGTCGCACAATTTAATTAAACGTGCCAGTGTCTACATACTGTAGTGCCGACGGTTATTCTAAAACAAACCAGTGGCAATTACCAAAAAGACCCAGGTACATGCTGGGTACATGCTGGGTACATGCTGGGTACATGCTGGGTACATGCTGGGTACATGCTGGGTACATGCTGCAACATTTCACACACTTCTGTAGACAGACTAATGACCCATCGGATTAACAGCGGGGGTCCCTGGCAGTCCCATTCAAACTGAATGGGACTGCCAGGCACCCCTGCTGTGTCAATCCGATAGGCCATTAGTCTGTGCAGAAATGTCACTGAAATTTACCCAGCATGCACCTGGCTAGTTTAAGGCAAGTTTAAGGTAAGTTTTAGAATACTCGTTGCCTCGTCTGTATTGACACATAAATACACTGCTCCATGTTTCAAAACACTATTGCGTCAAATGTTCAGTAGCAAACTGTTTATCTCATCTGGATCATAATGAGTTATGCCAAGCTGGGGGAAGCCAGGGGATTAAGATGTTGTGGGAGGGTTGTGATGTGGCCAGAGGGGACTGGCGTAGGGGGAGGGAAGTCATAAGGTCTGTGGGCAGGGGCGGGAGCAGGCCTTTCACTCCTCTCCAATGCAGATTTTGGTTGTGTGTGTATTCTCTCTCTCTCATGCTCTCTCTGTCATGCTCTCTCTCTCTCATGCTCTCTCTGTGTATTTATTATGAAAAAAGGAAGGGAAAGGGTGGGGGAGGAATCACACTCACAAGATAAAAATGGTTAAAAGGCAATTTGTGATTATATCACCACCATCCGGTTCTCTGTGGGCTCCTTCAGGACTGCCAGTAGAAGTCACCGCTCACCGGATTCCTCGTGCGTGTCCGCAGCGTCGTAGTGACGTAATCGTCAGAGTCCCTGATGCGTTTCTCTGAGAAAGTCGCCCAGCGGTGATGAAACGCATCAGGGACTCTGATAGCGCGATTACGTCACTACGACGCTGCGCACGCGCACGAGGCCACATCCAGCGTGGGATCCATACGGCGGCCATTCGGAGTGGAGAGCTGTGTTCTTGGACGGCAATCTGACGGCAAACGGCACCCCAGGAATCCGATGAGCGGTGACTTCTACAGGCAGTCCTGAAGGAGACCACAAAGACGCAATTCCGCAGCACAGAACCGGATGGTGGTGATATAATCACAAATTGCCTTTTAACCATTTTTATCTTGTGAGTGTGATTCCTCCCCCCCTCCCCCCCCCCTTTCCCTTTCCTTTTTCATAATAAATACACAGTGTTATGCTATGGGACGTGCGCTCTCTCGTTTTTTCTGTTTGTAGATACTCCTGGATGTGGATGTGGATTATCCCATGTGAGAGCAGCCGGAGACCCCCCCTTGTCAGCATCATTTACCTCCATTTACCTCCATTCATGGACTAACATTTAAAGGACTGGTTGGACTTTATTTCTCTTTTTTGCACTTTTGCACCTCCTTTTTTCACTTAAGGTGTTTGTGTTTCACTATACAGTTTATTGATTATTATGTATTTTTCATTGCATTTTCTATTTTAATATTATCACATTTTGTAATATACATCTTTGCACTACAGTATATACACACAATCAAATTTAATTATTCACTATAGTCTACCAATAGTTAAAACACTTGCAGTCCTACTCTGGCGCTACAATTTTTGTTCCTTTATATATATATATATATACATATATATATATATATATATATGTGTATATATATATATATATATATATATATATATATATATATATATATAAAGGAACAAAAATTGTATATATATATAATATCTATATATTAATACACAAGTTTTTTTACACCTACCTGCGATGTGCTGCCTCTTCTTTTTTCTGGATCTTTGGGTTTGCGTAAGGTACTTCTTTATATATGTATATATACACACACATCATCCCTGGAGTCCATAGGTAGCCTCACTGGTACTAAAGAGGCAAATGAAAGAAATAAAACCACTTACCCTATCCACAATAATGTCCTTCAAGGTCATAAACTCCCTGGAACTACTCCATTGAAATATTCTCAAGGGCTAGAAATGTGCAAAATGTTCATCCAAGTTTGCAAACCAGATAAAATTGGCTTTTTTGTCTGCTAAAAATGTCACCAAATCTTCCAGTTTCACCAAGCATTTTTAATACAGTTCCAGACCCTGAGATAGGACTTAATGGGTAATTATAAAATAAAGGTGCTTAAAAGGAATGGAAATGTTTGAGCAATGGAGAACAAAGGTCCCTTTTGATCAAACACTCATTAGAGTTATAATAAGAATGATAGATATGATTAAAACTTAACCGTTAGTAATATTATTACAGTAAAATAATGTCAGAAACAGAGGTACATAACAGAAAAGTATTAGATGGAACATGACCGAACATACACAAATCCAACACACTACATACAATTATCATAAAAATTGCTACTATTGATCAATATAAAATAGCTACCAAGTAGTAACTGTGTTAATAGTAACTATGTGTGTGTGTTAACTAGAATGCACTCAAATAACCTGTAGTAGCATCTAGTAGTATCTAGAATATAGAAGCCTATATGGGTAAGTCAGCAAATAAAGTGCAACGTGACTACAAATTGTACTTAATAAGTGAAGGTATAGGCCACAAAAGCCTATGGGCTAGGTCTGGGGTGTGCAAACTTTTCCCCGTGTGCATCCCTGCCTTCTTCCTGCTCTCAGGTATCTCCTCATCTCTGCGGCGTCATGTGATGTCGAGTTGTCATGGCGATGCGGCGTCGCTATCAGAAGATGAAGGAGTAGAAGCCAGAGATTGCTCCCCCGGCAATCATTTTAAATGTTGTGGGAAAGGGCACGAGGCCTCTGTAAGCACAGGGCTCGGTTCAGTGCACCCCTTAGTTTGCACACCCCGTTTCTATGGCATGCAAGGAGTAGTTAGTTAGGTCAGGGTTAGGTGTTAGGATTATTAACATCTAGGTCTCCACAGTGGACATGAAGCCATGTATAATGCATGCCTTCATGACCCACTAATGTTAACAAGTAGTTAATAATTGAGAGCTTTAAAACTGAGAGATATGCTAATTTAAATGTTAAATGTATTATCATGATTTAAAAAAGCATATTTCCCATGTATCTCCCCTCTCCATTCTAGCAAAAGGCCTGTTTTTCTTAGCTGAGGAAGTAGAGATTTCTTGCCGTGGCTATCCAGGGGATCTGTAAAATCACAGCTTATTAAATACGTCTGAAAATTGCAATTTGGCGAGTTTCTTTTATTTCCGTACAATTTTTGCAGTTCACACAGAATTGCATAGTCCGAATCAAATGGCTTCCAAAAATGCCCTCATTTCCCCAGTTTCGATATGCCATAAAGGCTTTTTGAATATGGAGATGTATATGTGCATATACAAGCAGAAATGGCTGTTTGTTTCCATGTGGATCATGTGCACTTATCGCAATTCATTGAATAGGCCCTTTAGTGTCTCAAAAAACATATTTTAATATACTAATTTATAGGCTCTGGATATGAACATGCAAATGTAGACATGCTGTAAAATGGTCTGCAGTTGTCTCTCCTGCTGACAGTAAACCTGGTAAGTCACAAGGTTGCCAGCAGTAATCATGGAGGTTTGCCCTCACACCCTGGTGAGGTGTCCCATGTATGGATGGAAGTGGATACATACTCTGAGTCCACCGTTAGTGACATCAGAGATGTGCCTGTTTCCTGAGGTATATAAGGCACAGAACTGCCCAAAGTTAGTGCGTTGGAGGAAGGAATAAGTCTGTGTTGAGACTGGTGAATGGAGGGCCCACTAGTGCAGTAACTAGTGGCCCATTTCTACATCAAATAGCATCAAGCCTGCTAAGGCACCACTGTGTCCAGGGAACTGGCACAGGGGTGATCTCCCTGCGGGGAGAGGGGATCCCACTCCATTGGGAGGGCGTACCTTTTCAAGGGACAGTACGGCAAGATGTGCGGCTGAGCTAATAGCTGCAAGGGGCAGTCTGCCCATACTATCGCCAATAAAGATGCCCTGTTCAAAGACAACCCCACTGTGTGAGTGTGAAGTTACTCTCCAGTGGAAGTCACCACCAAGAAGGAGTTCCTCATCAGAACTATCTCCCTGCGGATGCAGAGATCCTGATGAGGTGGAGGCGCTGCACATGATATAGGTAGGACTCGCACACACTACCTCAGCTGCCTGTCTGGGTTGACAATCCCTGAACACCATCATGCGGGAGACTCAGGAGTCCTGTTGCCAACAGGTGCACCACCAGACACGACCATGTAATGGGGGCTGGATAGATCACAGGGGCCAATATGAGATTGGGTGGGTCAGACCAGAGGGAATACCCGTTACATTTGGAGGCGTTGCTGAGATACCTGTCAACAGGACAGGCTTTTGCTAGGCACACTGGGAAACAGGGAGAGTGTCTGCTGTCACTTTGTGCTGCGTGGGACGGAGCCAGGGGTACTCAGGGGAGCTGCTGGAGCTGCAGACCGCACGGACGACCTGGGATCCTGTGCAAGGAGTTAGTGGGGCTGGAGCCGGGCTATAGCTGACCTAGTCACCTTGAGGTAGTGCTAGGGTAGAGCGCCTAAAGGGATAAACTGTTAACTAGGTCAGGAATCCTGGAGAGGGTCTGCGCTAGACTGACCAACAGTAGGTAGATGCCCAAGTACTGCATGGAAGAGCCAGAGTACTCTAGCCCATTCCAGACCACTTACCGAAGGGAGCACAGACTGGAAGGAAGGAGATACAGCAGACACAGAAAGAGTGAGCCTAGCCTGAGGTAGTGCAAACACGAGTCAGATTTACATTAGGTACACAAGGTGTGCACAAGGCATTTTTATTGTATCGGTGTGGCAGCTGCCCCGCAGAGAGGAGCTCCATGTACAATAAAACAATATACAGTAACCAAATGGCGACCTCAAGAATGGAGGATCCGCGCGGTGCGGAAGGTCCAAGATGGCGGACGGAGGCCGAGGGAGAGAGCGCACATGGCATGTGTGCCTTTGAAGAGCAAGCTACAGAAGCGACTTTTGTGAGCCTGCTGTGGAGTGGCGCGAAAGCTGTGGCTGCGCCGTGTTGGTCCTGCCTAGGACCTTGGGGTACTAACCCTGAGGACAGTGAGGAGGACATTGTTGTTAAATATGAAGAGCATAATGGACTTGCTTGTCATTCAACGTACAAATAGTCAAAAGCTAGCTCAGCCGATAACAAGATTGACATTGCAAACCAAAATGGCGCTTCCCGCTTCCCTGGGAAACCGCGTGGGCCAGTTGCAGAAAACGTTGCAAATTCTCAACTTGCAGAGAGTTAGCCAGGAGTGGCGCCAACAGGAAAACCCCACCCTGTTTGGGAGTATGGCGCGAAAGCTGGAGCCGCACCCTCATTGACTATGACTAACTCAGCCCCGGTGCTGGGTCATCTGACAGATTTAAGGGACCTCCCCCTAATCTCAACCAGGGGGATGCGGATGGAGTTAGCTGGAGGAGGGATTGCCAAACCAGCCCCTGCACTTCAGTTGCAAGGAGCCAGCGTGCAGAACAGACCACTATTGAGAGTGCCTCCTATAGTGACCATGGCCTGCAAATCTGAAGAGGGATCTCTGATATCAACCCATCCTTACTCGGCTCCTGGAGGCTTCCTAATACTTCGAGTGGCTGGCACCGAGACAGTGGCATGCCTATGCCTACAGTGTCGCCTGCCGGGGGGTGCGGTGAGCACTACAGCGCGATGCTCGCAATGTGGCCTGCAATATCTGTGGCCCATGCCAACGTTCGTGCCGGTCCATGCAGTAGAGGCCGCGGGAGATGTAGCTATGTTATCGGCGGAACTCCCCGGTGCGCTCTGGAGGGAGTGTGCGAATCCCGGAGAAAGGGGTTCGGGCGCGGCTATCAAGGCTGAGCCGGACGAGAGGGACAATCACTGACGCGGTGATAAAAGAGAGGCTCACCGCCGATCACCGAGCGGAGTGCCACTACCTAAGTCGAAGTTGGATTCCTACCGCGGTAACGACACGACCGCCGGCGAGTCACTGTAGCAGTACTATCAAAAGAGTACCTGTGTCGGCAGCGAACGAAGCAGAGTGTCACCCAAACAGCGGCAACCCTGCTTTTACCAGGCTCCGAGGGTGGCGACGACGGCGGAGGAGGGACGGTGCCAGGCCCAAGCAGTACCACAGAGGAAAAAGGCATTGCCGGATGTCGTAGTGGAGGAAGAGGTCTCGCTTGGGGACCCAACCCAAGATGGCGGAGAGTCACGTGCGTTCCAGGATGTCGCTTCTGGCGGGCAGGGCGGAGCCGATTGGGAGATGACTGCGCCTCCTCGCTCGAGCATTGTCAACCGATTGCCTAGGTCGAAGAAGAGCGGGCGATCACTACGGAAGCCGGAGAGCAGTGAGACCGGAGAAGCGGAGAGCCCATGCGGTGGCACCGGACCAGGTAGCGGTGAAGAGCAGGTCGCAGCCCCGCGAATGCCGACTGTCCGGCCCTATGCCCAATCCCCGGCCCTAGTTAAACCCAAGGCCCTAGTTAAACCCAAGGCCCTAGTTAAAGCCCCAGCCCCAACCACCTTTTCCTTTGGTTCCTCATTGAGTTTAGGGATATCAGGGGATTCCCGGGTCACTTCTGATGAACGGACTGGAGGGCGCTCGGACTGTGTTACATCCGATGATGGTTCGGCGGGTGGGAGGTACTCTCGGCAAGTGTCCGTGTCGAGTGACTGCCTAAGTGTTGTGAGTGTCACACTAGAGAGTAGGCCCAAGAGGGTAGAATCTCAGTCCCGGTCTGCCGGGACATCCGGGGTGTCCTCCTGGGGGGAACTAGAAGAGGGAGAGTCAGTGGAGTCGGCTCCAGAGGAGATTAAGGAGACCCGGTGGTGGGCACCCCTGTTTGAAGGATATGAGGCATGGATGGATAGAACCAGGTTCATCTTAGAGCGAGATGGGGTGGTAGATTATAGGTGAGCCAAGGGGGAGTTCACTGAGGAGGCTCATTTAAAAGCGATGCAGGATCGATGGTATGACATTAGTCGTGGGCTAATAGAGCCATTGGGTCCAAGCAAATTGGAAGATCTGGTAGAACCAGACGAACCCCTGTCATGGGTGCTGCCAGGGAGAGCGGGTAACACCAAGTTGATACGGGCCAGCCGGGCTGAACGGGCAATTGTGTCAAAGTACAAGAGCTCACATGGCTTAGAGTATCTCTATGTCTCCGAGCCCCTCATGCAGGAGATAGAGGATCAGAGGGATGGGTGGCTACGAGAAACGATATAGATGTATATGGTGAACAAGGGGGGCGCGATTACTGGGCGCTGGGCGGAAGAAAGGATCTCTCAACTAATGAGAGTGTGGAGCATCGGGCGCAGTATATACATGCACAAGGCTGTATATAGACCTGAGAGTGGCTTGCCCCGGGAATATAGTATCACTGTAACCGATATGGCGGGTCGGGAAGTAAAGAAACCAGACCCTCGCCACTATTATTAGGAAGACAGATAGCGAGGTCTGTTTCTGAGATAAGTGCCCCCTGCTGGTCAGTGAGCGCTACACAGTTAATTATGGAAACAGTGATGTTGTTCTAACTAATTATGTGTTCCATTTTACAGTGCTTCCTGGACAAAGGTACACCAAATTTAGGTCCCAGCCGGGACCTAAGGGGGTTCACCAGGGGGAGATTGTAGCCGTGCTGTAAAATGGTCTGCAGTTGTCTCTCCTGCTGGCAGTAAACCTGGTAAGTTACAGGGGTGCCAGCAGTAATCATGGAGGTTTGCCTTCACACCCTGGTGAGGTGTCCTATGTATGGATGGAAGTGGCTACATACTCTGAGTCCACCGTTAGTGACATCAGAGATGTGCCTGTTTCCTGAGGAACATAAGGCACAAAACTGCCCAAAGTTAGTGCGTTGGAGGAAGAAATAAGTCTGTGTTGAGACTGGTGAATGGAGGGCCCACTAGTGCAGTAACTAGTGGCCCGTTTCTACATCAAGTAGCATCAAGCCTGCCAAGGCCCCACTGTGTCCAGGGACCTGGCACAGGGGTGATCTCCCTGCGGGGAGAGAGGATCCCACTCCATTGGAAGGGCGTACCTTTTCAAGGGACAGTACGGCAAGATGTGCGGCTGAGCTAACCGCTGCAAGGGGCAGTCTGCCCATACTATCGTCAATAAAGATGCCCTGTTCAAAGACAACCCCACTGTGTGAGTGTGAAGTTACTCTCCAGTGGAAGTCACCACCAAGAAGGAGTTCCTCATCAGAACTATCTCCCTGCGGATGCAGAGATCCTGATGAGGTGGAGGCGCTGCACGTGATATAGGTAGGACTCGCACACACTACCTCAGCTGCCTGTCTGGGTTGACAATCCCTGAACACCATCATGCGGGAGACTCAGGAGTCCTGTTGCCAACAGGTGCACCACCAGACACGACCATGTAATGGGGGCTGGATAGATCACAGGGGCCAATATGAGATTGGGTGGGTCCGACCAGAGGGAATACCCGTTAAACAAATTATCACACTTCTTTTCAGAAGAGTCTGAAAGTCTGCACTTTAAATATTTTTGTGACATGGATGATTTTTATGTATTTTTGACTTTACTGTACAAGAGCCCTCACTCTCCGCTGATCTTTTTGTGTTCTTTCTCCTCTTCAACCTCTTAGATTGTAACTTCCTCGGAGCAGAAACCTCCTGACCTATTGTGATATTGTCAGTTCATTTATGTCAGTTTTGTTATGGTTGTTATTTTTTTAGCCTTTTAAGAAAAAGTGGGGATTACCCCCAGGTGGTGCTACAAATATGCCAGGTAGTCCAATGAATAATTTATAAACACTTAAAAAATCGGTATAGCTGAATGAATAAAGCGGTCTGAGTGTCCCGTGGGTATGCCGATGGTGTGTGCGGGCCTGAATACCCTTACCTCACCTGTTTGGAGCCGTAGGAAGGAATGTCCCCACGCCGATGGAACACACCCCCCCCTGGAAGATGGATGGTGGGGTGATGGTCTCCCAGCCGAACAAGCGGCAACCCGCTAGAAAGAGACTGACAGATGTAATGGAGACCTGCACGCAAAGTCTCCTGTCGTCTCACCGGCTGCCTGCTGGAAATCTCCTGATGTGCCGGTCTGTCGCTGCAGGGGGGTAGGTGGCGGCTGCTGGTGGGGAGGACGGAGCGCTCCAATCCTCCGCGCTGGGTCCGTCGGTGTTGTAACTTCCCGGGACAGGTGAGGGAACAGGGTTATCGGCTGCACACTGGCTGAACCCGGTCCACTGCGCAGCTAGAAGGGGGAATCCTCTCAGTTGAAAACAGCTGCTCCGCATTCGAAAGAACCGAGGCGTGCTGCGATGCTTAGGTAAAGGTCAGGAACGTGGTGAGAGAGCAGAGCACTGCCGCAAAAAAGAGAATCAAGGGGGCCTGATGCAAAAAAATAATAAATTATTTATTGGGCATAATAGCCAAAAAGAACAGACACACTAAGGTTTAAAACTCTGACGCGTTTCCCGCCGTGGAGGCGCTTTATCAAAGAGTGCTAATGCTCCATAGAAGTGGGATTATGTAATGGTCAGAGGCAAGTATACGCCCACAATTAGGTTGATGCTAAATAGTATATGCTGTGGAATATAAGCAATCAGCTAGATCCTCAGCCCAGCAGGATCTGCAATAAGAGAAGCGCCCTTAACCTCTGAACACAATATTAATCCGATGGAGCTTTACAGTAATACAACAGTTAACATGTGAAACAATAATCAAAAACAAAAGACTAATATCCCTATATAAACAAAACAATTTTCAAAAAAGAAAAGAAATCAATAAGACTGAAGACAATAAAAAATTATATATAAATGAACACTATATTATAGATAAAAATAATAATAATAGATTTATACCTTAGTATAAAAAAGAGTGCTCTAATATAAATAAAGTACAACATGTGATAAGAGAAAACTGAAGTGATTCTAGGTATATAAAAATATGTGTGAAAAAATAAAAATAATTATGCCTAATAAAAAATAATAAAGTTCAAATTAAACATATACAACATAAATATTTAAAATATAATAAAGAATAATAATAAACATTAGTCTAACATAAAATATCTGGAATAAGTAAAATAAAACCAAAAAACAAATAATTTAAAAAACCCTGATATAATGTGAAGTATTATGCGATAGTCACCAATGTATATAATACACTAACATAATATATCATAATGTGATATCCTGAAGTGATATATTGAAAAATATTAAAGCATAATGAATTTATATAAATATATATAAAATATATATATATGTAGAAAATTTAAATTTAAACATATATAATTATAAATAGATAATAGATCAAAACTATATCAGATATAAATTAAAGATCATAATATGATGACATATCCTTAAGTGTAGATCACAAACAAAAATGGTAAAGGAATATAGCTATAGGTAATCATATAGACAGAATATCCAAATATAATAATATATTAAACCAAAACATAATCTTGAACCAAATCTTCAAAAGAAGTATACAATAAAGAATAAATATCCTAACTTAATACATAAATAATCGATTAGAACAAATGAACAAAAATGAATGAAAGCTGTTGAGTAAACATATTATTATAAAAAATGCTTCAATTCCCAATCAATATTGATGCCGGAGGGTTGCATGGTATCTAAGCTGTACATCCAGAACATTTCCTTTCTATTCAACATGCCCAGTCTATCTCCTCCCCGAGTTGGGGCATGTATATGGTCTATACCTGAGAATGTGAAATTTTTAATAGTCCCCTTAGGGCAAATGGAAAAGTGTCTCGAGACCGGATGTGATTGGTCTTTTTTGTTTATTGCCCGGACATGTTCCATAATTCTGTTCTTGAGGGGTCGTATAGTAAGACCCACATAGCCTTTTTCACACCCGCATCTTAAAAGATATACAGTGTAACTAGAGTTACAGTTGATGAAGGTGTGTATAGTGTGTTCTCTATTGGGGTTTATACAAGTAACTTTTTTTCTTTTTCTAGCAAACTTGCATATCCCACAGTTTCCACATGGGAAAAACCCTTTGGGTATGTTTTTTATCCTATTGTGTTTGGAGCTGGAATCAAACAAGCTAGGGGAGAGGAATGTACCCAGCGATTTGGCCTTTCTAAATACAAGTTTTGGCTTATTAGCAAGGACTGTAGTCAAATCTTTATCCAGTTTCAGGGTGTCCCAATGCTTATGGATAATGGATCGTATACGGTCTGACTGTCTGCTCTGTTGGGTAATAAACAGTGGTGTTGTCAATTCATCTTGTTTTGATCTCTTTTTGGAGGATAATAGAAGATCCCTTCTATTTGATGTTTTAACAGTTGTATAGGCTTCTGTGATATCATATTGCTTATAACCTCTAGATAAAAACCTTGAGGTTAAATCTTTGGATTGTATATCAAATGATTCCTCAGTAGAGCACAACCTTTTTAATCGTGTGAATTGTCCCTTAAGGATGCCCTTTTTGAGGGACTTAGAATGATTGCTGTCCGCTCTAAGGTAGGAATTACGTGCGTTGGATTTCCTGTAGATGTCACTTTGGATGCTACCCCGCATGTCGACATACAGCATTAAGTCTAAATAATAAATGTGGTTGATGTTCTCCTGATACGTGAAATGTAAATTGTGATCATTAGTATTAAGTAAGTGAATAAATGTTTGCAGTGATGTGAAGTCACCATCCCAAATAAACAGAAGATCATCTATATAACGTTTATTGAACTTAATATGGTGCCGAAAAGAATTTTTGTCACTAAAAATGAAATCAGACTCCCACAACCCCATAAAAAGATTTGCATATGAGGGTGCGAAAGAAGTGCCCATAGCGGTGCCCCGAATTTGTAAATAAAATTGTGAATCAAAAGAAAAATAATTGTGCGTGAGTAAAAAAGTGATGGAATCTAATAAAAAAGTGCATAGTGCTGGTGATAAGTGAGAAGATCTAAGAAAATGCTGTATGGCGAAAATGCCCTGATCATGTTTGATAATGTTATAAAGGGAGGTAACGTCCATAGTCACCCATCTATAACTCTCTCGCCATTGTACTTTGTTAAGATCGAAAATTAACTGACTGGAGTCCTTCAGAAAGGATGGAAGTGACTGTACAATTGGTTGCAAATATGCATCTATAAATCGAGAGAGCCCATCTCCCAAAGATCCAATGCTCGCCACATTGGGACGTCCCGGGGGACTTGTGAGCGATTTATGGATCTTCGGGAGATGGTGAAAGATGGGGACTATGGGGTTAGGGGAGCATAAAAATTCAAATTCTTTTTTACTTAATACATAAAGTTCTCTGCCTAGTTCCAGCAAATCATTCAGTGCATGAGAGAAATTGGTGGTAGGGTCTGACGGTAGTTTACAATATGCTTGATCATCTGATAGCTGTCTTAAGGCTTCCTGCCTATAGTTTTCAGCTGATTTAGCCTTGACTGTTCTGGGCTACAGAGCTTGCCAACACATTGTACTGTAATTAGAAGTTTACACAATAAAAACTATATTTGAAGGCTTCTGTCACATAATAAATTACTTACGATAAACGTTTTGTGTTTTTCAATCTACATACCAGACTTACAATGTGAGCTCATGTGAATAATTTTGGACTTGAACGTCTTATGACATTTGTGTAAGATTTCAAATTATACATGCGATTGAACCTTGTAAGTAAATGGTAATCTCCACGTTTGTTCCAGTTTTACTGTCTGAAGTCTTTAGGGTTGCCAGGTGGCTTCTTCAAAAATACTGGACTCAATGGTGAAATGTGCGGCAGATCACTATGTCCAGGGAGGAAAATACCGGACATATACATGTCCAGTATTACAGTACCTCTCATTTTTTACTGGACAGAGTATCCAAATACAGGACAGTCCAGTTCAATACCAGATAGTTGGCAATCCTAGCAGTCTTTGTAATCTTCTTGTATATAATAAAAAAAGGTGGCTATAAATATGGAAACGTGGCAAAAAATTACCTATTAGTTCCATGTATTCTGGGAAGTACCACCTATCCATGTCCCAGGGTTCCATGTCAAGTGTTTTGGTAATACTGTACATATCAATGCCCATTGCTTAAAATGGGCCCACTATGATGCTATCAATGCAGCCTGCACAAAGTGCAAGCTGTCTATACCAATGATATGTTACATTTACATAATGAAAAATAAAGCAATCCATTTATTGCAGAACTTATCTGATAAAAAACATCACCCCAGGGGGGTAACAAACAGCCTCCTACGCGTTTAGGATGGGTAGGTCCTTTATCAAGGAGTGTGGGACAAAGAGCAATAAGGGGGCCTTATATACCCCCTACTTAATAAAAAAAATCAAATTTTTTTTTTCCAAATTTTTTTTAACTTTTTTTTTTTTTCACATTTTTCTCATGTGTTTGGAATTCCTTTATTAAGTAGGGGGTATATAAGGCACCCTTTTTGCTCTTTGTCCCACACTCCTTGATAAAGGACCTACCCGCCTGAAACGCGTAGGAGGCTGTTTGTTACCCCCCTGGGGTGATGTTTTTTATCAGATAAGTTCTGCAATAAATGGATTTTATCTTTTCACCACTTGGCTCCCTGGCAGTGCGCTGTTTGCTTTCTTTTTCTACGTGTATCTGGATTATCTCCATGGCTGGCACGCCACAGTGGACCCCTAGAGACAGCAGAAGTGGGTAAGAATTATATATCTTGATGTTTGACCACCATAGTTGAGTATTCTAACTTGGATTGTGTAAGCTTCCATGAGGCAATAATTTTACATATGGTTAACTTATGAGTGACTCACAGGCCATTTCATTTATTAAACCCACTCTGCTATATGGGGGTCCTTGAAGATTCATATTCTATGGATTAGTCGTTATATGGTTGGAGCACCCCTTGATCTTCTACTCCTTGCAACATTTACATAATAGCAGAAATAACCATAATATACAAACAAAAGCATAGAAAGCATGCTAGAATACAGGGGCTTGCTTGATCACATGCCTCCAGCCTGTTTCTCTATTTTGGACATTTTTTTTGTCATTATTTCGCACTGATGGCAACTGTGGATGTTTTAGTTGGCTAACTTCTGTTACAAACTGAATAGAGACTTGGCCTAATATGGGTAGTATCATCAAGTCCTTCAGGGCAAGTAAATGTTAACAAAATATGTTACATGTGTAAACTGTTAAAATAAAGTTTTCTGCTGCAGGCACATTGAACTTTTCAGTAGGAGATCCAGCATTTCATACTATCGGAATGACAATAATTGCCTTTCATGCTCCAGACTACTATGTATGCATATGTATTTGTTCAGCCATTATATTAAAAACAAGACTTCACCATGCAAGTCTCGGAAATTAGAAAAATGTATTAGGGCCAAAGAAAGTCACTGGGAGAGAAAATGTTTTCTTAACTTAATATTATTAAGAAATTGATGTTATGAATTCTCATTCTTTCATAAGTAGTATATACACCATAAACCCTATTGTCTATAGCTCTTTACAGACTGAAAAAAATAACTTTCACCAAAGTTGTTTCCAGTGCAAAAATAAAATCATTTGTACATTTAGGGCTCTTATGTTTTGTATCAAAAGGCAAATTCCGGCGCAGTCATTATTTTGTAACCACCTGTGCTAAAATATACCTGCAACAGACAGCGTCTATGTATTAATCTTTCTTGCGCCATTTTCTGGGACATCTGCATCTGTCTGTGACGAGATGAGGGATTGATGGAGCAAGTGGGAGGAGTTTGGTGGGGTTACATCTGCATATTTGCGGATGTCTATGTATTAAGGAATATTCGTCTTTGGATACTTTTCTTCGTGGTTTTCTGCGTAGGTTTTGTCTGTCACCTTCAATTTGGTGTAAGTCGTTTCCTTAGCGCAGAATACTAGTGATTCATGCGCCTGGGATGGTAGGGGGTAGCTGGCACATAATAAAAGTGAAATCCGGCTAGCTACCACTAAAACCGTGTGTTTCTGGATGCCTATGCATGCTTGCATGGCGGCTACATGCTGTGGGTTATGTGCCCGGATAGCTACCTCTGAAACCATGCGTTTCCAGCCACCTATGCACACTCGCATGGTGGATATATTTTGCAGGTTTAGACCCTTTAGGGGGAAAAGCCTCAAAATGGTGGTACGTCTGAGAGGGATCCTTTATGTGGATTTTGGGGGGAAAATGATGTTAAACATTGTAAATAATGTACAGCACTTGTGTTCCCAATATCATAGTATTGTGCCCCAGCCAGCATGTGTTGTTTGTGGATTGCATATGTTCATTTATATGGGGCAGACTCAGTGATTCAATCAGCCGAGCTGCCTGCAAGGAACTGAGGATTGAGACAAAGGAATGGAGCGGCGAGGTGTGAAGACTTTGGATGAGTGGGGAAGGGCGGACAATCAGGTCTGGGGACAGGCTTTCAGTATCTTTTGTTCCCCACAGACTCTGAGGTGCCTACCGAGCGGGAGGTATAGGGCTGGCCAGGGGGAGCCATTGCTGGGTAGTAGCCTCACAGGCACGGTTCCCATTGGCCAGTTCGAATTCCCCACTTCCGAGCAGCTCTGTCACCACCGGGCGGTCTTGGGTGCCTCTGCACGCCCCTTCCTCTGCCATTGGTGGGAGCAACTCAATCTGTACTCTAGTTGGCCAGCAACCTCTGTTCCATGTAATGAATAGCCACCAAGGGCTATGTAAGGGTCACTGCTGATCAGAGCACTGGTCTATCTGAGAGACATCATGAGAAGGAGTTTGGATTTTGACTGTGACCAGCTGGAGATACATGTCAGAATGGCTGCTGTGTGTTCAGCACTCTGATATCCTGGACGAGAAGCAGACAGGGCCAGCCTTCTTGAAGCAGGCCCCTGCACCTAGTAGGGCTAAAGTCTTCTCCCCAGGTCCCTAGTTGGTATAGTATCCTGTTATGGTGTATTTTGTCTTGTCTGCCGGCTTGCCAGAATAAACCTCATTTTATTCAACAACCTTGTCCCGTCTGGTGCTAGTGATCCCGGTAGCTTCGATGTAAAAGTACTGGTCCCCTGTAACAGCACCAAATTCTTAAATAGTAAAAATACACTTCATAAATGTCACGTTTTAGACAGAATTTTTTTTCAAATGTTGATGCTACTTTGTCAGCGCACTTGTACTGCTTGATACATACTTACATAGATACTTAGTTTCTTACATTAGGAGAGAGTGAGAACACCTTTTGCTACGTTTTGCGTCTTATGAACTTTTCATCAGACTTAAGTATAAAAAAAGATAATTCTCGACTACAGTGATGTACTTTCAATCCTACAGCAAAAACGTCAGCCTTTTTTTATATATCTTTTTTACACCATAAAAATCAGGAGGCTGGGGACGCGCACGCAGCGTTGATAGGGATGGGAGCTTGCTGAGACTACTCCGCTATAATCGCGGACATACGATTCCTCCAAAAGCAGCAAAAAGTTCTTGAAATACCTTCCTCTGGTGGTGGAATCTCCAGAGATGCTTCTCAGGAAGGAGAGGAAGCCGCGGCCTCCCCCGGTGACCTCCCCCGTTTCTCAAACGGGATCCCCTACAGCTGAAATGCAAGATGGCACCCGTGCACCCACAGCAATACCAGCAGCCTCAATAGCTTCAACAGCCTCAACAACAAGAAGAAAACTTGAACCAGCCAGCCCAGAAACAAGATACAGAGAAGAACACCCAAATCACTCCAAAAGCCCTTAAAGATCTGTTTAACGAGAGGCAGGGGTTTTTCCAAGTGGCCCTGGACAAAGCTGTTGCAGAATTCAGGTCAGATCTTTCTATCCTAACAGAACGGACAAAGCAGCTGGTGAATAAAATTGAAGAATCCCTGCAGAGCCAGGGTTCAATGGAGGACGAGTTATTCAGACTTAACGATGAAATCAGGAGCTTGAAAGATACCGTCGACGATTTGGAAAATCGGGAAAGAAGACATAACCTCAGGGTAAGGAATATCCCAGAAGAAATTGACCCAGATTACTTTATTTAATAAAACTATTTACCCAAATAGCCCTGTCTCTCCTAACAAGCCATCTACATATGATAGAGTACACCGCACCCCGGGTCCAAGATCCGCTGACCCTCGAAAATCCAGGGACGTAATAGTAAAATTACACTGTTACGCCACTAAGGAGAAAATTTTAAGGGGATTTTCAAAAATAGATAGTTTGTTGGAAACCTATCTCTAGCAAGAAGCACATTATTGGTGCACACCTAGGCTATTAAAACTTAACATTTATTTATGCCATAATTAATATAAGATTTACACATGCAAGAATAAATTTGTAATCAAAATATATTGTTTGTATTGTGTTCTTTAAAAACTCTGTCTTACAGGAGGGTGCGATGGAAACACTCTGTGTTATAAATACATATCCATCAGGGGTTAAATTGGTCATGTGATATTTTATATATAACAATCCCACGACGATGGGAAAAATGTATTGAGCTGCAAACTGATGTAGGTAGGCTGATATAAAGTAACTCACAAAGGATTTAAAACTGGTTCTGATGCAGCAATAGGGCAATTGTTGTCAGTCAATGGTATGGCACGTCACCTTACAGCCGCGGCCCCTTTTAACCTCCTACATACCTGTAAAAATTCGGGGATGTTCTCCATTTGTCATGGAGTTTCCCACGGGCCAGCTGCATTGACCAGACAGCGCTAATGGCGCTTAACATTGAAAGCGCCCGCAACGCCCAAAACGGCCAAAAACGGCCCGCATCTGCCCGCAATTTTAAAAATCGTGGGGAAACGGCCGCAGAAGGTTAAAGGCGGCCGCCACTGTAAGTGTTTACCAGGATTGAGGTGATATACAGTGGCAAGTAGAGGATTAGTCAGCAACACAGCATACCTAAGTACTCACCATAGATTGCACTAATATGCGAATACACCCAAATTGTGATTCTTAAACTGTCTTCACTATTAAAATAAACTGTTAACTTAAATTCACAACCACTTGGAATAAATGAATTACCAATACTAGTGGATGGAATAAACAGTACCCTATAGTGAGTGTATTACACAAAGCAATGGTGGTGAGAGGTAAGTGGATTGATTCTGTGCTGCTGACCCACTATTACACCAGCTGTTTAATAAAATTCCACCATCTAATCAAAGGTAAGGAATTCTAAAGTTAACCACTCAAATAGTATTTTATACTGGTATTACATATCCAATAACATTTGATATAACCTACAGTTGCTGCATCATTATAGTACCAAATGTAATAAATGTAGCAATAATTGAACACTTGAAACGATCAGGCACTCGGCGGTGCTCAATATTAATATATTGCAAGTTAATAATATCCAAGTATTGCAAGCTTATAGTATCCAAATGTAGCAATGTATAGGCATTTGCAGCGATCGTGCACTCAGCGGTGCTCAATATCAGCCAAATACAACCTCTGTCTCTCTGTCTCCACTCCCTCCTCTCTCTGTCTCCCCTCCATCCTCTCTCTGTCTCCCCTCCCTCCTCTCTCTGTCTCTCTGTCTCCCCTCCTTCCGCTCTCTGTCTCTCTGTCTCCCCTCCATCCTCTCTCTGTCTCCCCTCCCTCCTCTCTCTGTCTCTCTGTCTCCCCTCCCTCCTCTCTCTGTCTCTCTGTCTCTCTGTCTCCCCTCCATCCTCTCTCCCGTCCCTCCTCTCTCTGTCGCTCTGTCTCTCTGTCTCCACTCCCTCCTCTCTCTGTCTCCCCCATCCTCTCTCTGTCTCCGCCCCATCCTCTCTCTGTCTCCCCTTCCTCCACTCTCTGTCTCCCCTCCCTCCTCTCTCTGTCTCTCTGTCTCCCCTCCATCCTCTCTCCCCTCCCTTCCCTCCTCTCTCTGTCTCCCCTCCCTCCTCTCTCTGTCTCTCTGTCTCCCCTCTCTCCCCTCCCTCCTCTCTCCCCTCCCTCCTCTCTCCCCTCCCTCCTCTCTCTGTCTCTCTGTCTCCCCTACCTCCTCTCTCTGTCTCCCCTACCTTCTCTCTCTGTTCCTCTGTCTCACTGTCTCCCCTCTCTGTCTGTCTGTATCTGGATATCTTATTTACCCTGTATATCTCAACTTACCTACACCGAAATAACCTATACTGCTTTCTTCCAGATCTGACTCTCAAGCTTCAGGCGGGAGGCATCGGAATCCCCCCTAACCCAGAATACAGGTAGAGAACACCTCCCCTCCATATATAACATTGTGGGAATGAGGGTACCTGGACATAGAGGGACTGCGGATCAGGTAAGATCCCAGCTGGGATTGCTGCTTTAGATATTGTGAAGCGGGGTGTTGCAGGGTACATGTAACCACACACGCGGGTTCTCTTGATAAGGCTTATTTATTGAGCCTTAAAAAATACAGCACACAAAAACAAAATAGCTTCTTTTCAACATACAAAAAACAAAACACCTTCTCTTCAGCACGCAGGACACAGACAGTTCATCAAACATGTACTTTGAAAACAGACCGTATAGCAGTAATCTTACTTCAGCATTTCAGTCCTATCCCAGCTGAAAATTAACCTTGTCACTGCTGCACTGCATACCTACACATACGTCTGCCAGGCATATAGCTGGTGACGTTCATTCCCCTGTCACACGGGGGCATCCAAACACTGGATAAAGGGTGCAGGAAACTAGTCATTCACAGATGATTTTTTTTTTTGTAAATCCGACATTTACACACACACACACGTAACCAGGACTAATTGTAGTATAATGTAATACAATAAATAAACTTATGTCAAAAATGAATGTTGTTCTTACTAGGAATTTATTCAATTTATTTTTTTATTTTTTTTAAAGCAGGCCTGGGGGCGGGACTAGGGCGGGTTGGGGTCGGGACTGGGGCAGGGCGGGACTGGGGCAGGGCGGGGGGCGGGACTAGGTGGCGAGTAGATTTTTTTTGTTCGGCGATTTTTGGGGGATTTGTCGATCACTGTATATATGTATATGTATATGTATGTGTGTATACATACATATATATATATATTTTTTTATCCCTACATGATTCTCTGCACTAATTTGGTGAGCACATTAGGTGTTCCACGGTAATTGCTTCCCTGACAGCCATTCTGCCCATCAGCCTGTTCGCACGAACATTTAATTCACATGGGTCATTGACTACGTGCATGCTCATTAATACATTAGTACTACTTACCAGTTTAATATATTCAAGATGGCCACCATTCTCCCTGTGATAGGTTGCTTGTAGGGCACACAGGCAGGTGATGCTAATTTTCTGTGATTGGTGTTTTTCAGCAGCACTGGGGTTTTGGGCTATATATATGTACTCTGCACTGCATTCATTGCATCACCTTGAGAAAGGTCCCACTGGGGGACCGAAACGTCGGTTTATGTGTCTTTTTCAATACAAAAACTTGTGATCACACTTACCAGAGTGCTGTCTCTTGATCTCGTGCTTCAAACGGTATCGTATGTTTTATTATTGTTTATGGGACAAGTACCCAATTTTTTCTACTTACAAGTGGAGTGCCGGCTGCTTCTGTGGATTCTACATATACATATACATATACATATACACACACACACACACACACACACGACAGAAGAAGCACCAGCTCCATAGATAATACTGTATAAAAAATAGTGGCCAACAGGACAAGCACTCACTTCAAATTAGTTTTAAAAAAAACCCTCATTGGAGACAACCTGTAAACTGTTCAGAACACTTGAGGGACGAATCAACTGATTAATACATAAAGGAACTATGGTGGCTGCAGTCGACTGACGGATACTCATCTGTAGTGTAGCATGTAACTGCTGTGTCCAGTGGTCCCTTGTGTCGGCGGTAATGGTAGGGATTCCAACCAACGGGCTCTCACCCCTATCTGGCAAGTAGTGGCTTTACTGGACACCTAACAAGCCCCATATTAGTGTTAGGGACCCCTGGAAATGTGGTCTGCCGTGCAGTGGCTCAGGGGCTTACAACAATTTTGGCCAAAAATGTTAAACTAAAAGACCATTTTATTTAATAGACATTTATACATATATATTTAGGCACTGTACCGTGTATGAATTTCACTGGATGTGCACTGAGCTCTGTCTGTGTTTTATGTTCTGTCTCTGGTTTTAAGTAGTGGCTTTAGCCTGGTCCACGTAATAGATACACCGCCTTTAGCTCACTGGTATATAAGCTGCTCAGCACGGAACGCATCACCTTGCCCAGATCAGCGCACAAAAACATACACAGTCCTTGACACAGCACACCAAGTCCACGCCCCTCAATCGGCTCCAAGCAGCGTGACCGCGTCAATGCGTCACAACGTCGGATGCGTTTCGTCACATGAGTGACTTCTTCAAGGGACCTGGCTAGATCACTAAAAGAAGCCTTGCCTACTCCTACAGTGACTGCAGTCTGGAACTGGACTATTCATCTTTTTGGACTGGTTTGATTTTATTATATCACTCTCTATATCATATATATAATTATTAATTATTTCACTAGTTATATTATTATATTTCATATTTCACTTTGTACCACATTCAAGCCACTTATTCCCTATAAAGACACCTTTACTACTCACCTAGCGCTACTTATAGTTTCTGTTGTTTATGATAGATAAGGTACACAGGAGAAAAAGAAACCTAATATACCAGAACTCTATCAAACTTGCTCGTGTGGGCTCTGAGTAAACCCGACCACCTGACATCTGCCTCCGTCGGGGCTCTGCTTCAAACAGCAGTTACATCCCGGCTGGGTAAGGAGCATGAACAGAGCTGTCGACAGGTTTATTGATCCTGCCGTGATACTTCACGGATGAGCCACTCAGCAGTGCCTCATATAGTACACTGCCTGCCTAAACCTACTGACTAGGTGGACATTTGGGTTATTTTGCACCTATGTTATATACCCACCGAGTGTCAATATATACTGCAGCTTTTATCCTGCGCAGAGGCTATACACTATCAGATGCCTAGGACTCTATGGAGACTCTCTCTCATTATTAACACAGCTCCTAGTACCCTCTATGGGTGTGTGCATTAACCCCTACAGACACCCTAGCCTTTGAACATTGAGGGCTCTATTGAGTGCAATCACTAAGTGCCTTCTCCAGTTCTAGGACATGCAGCTCTGAATGTGGGTATGTAAGCATACAGCAGTGGATACACACAGCAATTGCTGTGTCTGGAATAGTTATTACCTCTCACTACTTATATGTCACCACTGATTCAGAGCACATACTAGCTCTGAGATATATTTTTATATGTGGATGGACATTTAGTTTATGGTGGTTACTCTACGGACCTATTTCCAAATTCAAAGATGCTATATATGTAACAGGTATTCCACCCCACCCAATCGCATATATATTGTGGGTGCGTAGAACATATAATGTTACCAGGTGTGGTGGATATACCTGTCAGGCTCACAGGAGGCTGAGCCTCCAACTAGTGAGAGCCTGGGGTGAATCCTCTGGAATGTTTATTTATTTCAGCGCCTCCACCTATGTAGGATTCTATGGGTATGTAGAATAACCCTAACATAGGAACCACATGCAAATAATCAGTACACCATATGTATGATAACCAATACCTTTTTACTTGTGCTCACATGAACCATATAACATCAACATAATAACGGGTGTCTCTCTCTAGAGGGGACACAGACTCTTGCGTCTCGCAGGATGCTTCCCCCTACACCGGGTGATCCCACCCCGTGTCCAATGACCCCACACAATATGTCCCGCACTCTTTAGGTGAGATGATATGTGTGACTGCGCAGCCACCGGTACCATGTGATTATAATGTATGATTGTTGGTGCACTTGAAGATTGATACCTGCCCGGGGCTCCCACCCCGGGTTCCACAGACTACGTCAGGGATTCCGCCCGATCCGACGTCTTCCTCCACACCGCGTTGGGTGAATTCCAGCGTGGATAATATCACCTTAGTCTCAGGGTCTTTGGGTGGCGTTCCGTGCCCAGAACCCACCTCGCAGGGCTGCACGGCTTCAGCGCTGTGTCCCTGACTATCCAAATAGCTAATGGGGCAGTGTCCCTATCTAGGGCCTGTCCCTATAGCACCACAAGCTAAACAGTGTCTCAGGACCTAACTGGGACCTAGGGGGCTGCTGGCCTAATGCAGTGGGTCACTCACCCCTGCACTCACCTCCTTCCCCTAGCTTGTCCTGGTCCTCACTGACTGCGTAGTTCCAAACCCGCGAAAATGTATCTTTTCTTGCCTGCAGGGCAATACTTCAGCCCTATTGGCTCCCTGGAGTTATGTGGCTCTGCCCCTATGCACCCTGGGGGCTGGCAGTCCTGCCTTGCGCATGCGCGAGCTGTTTGGGGCCTCTCGCGCTAGCTGGCATCCTGCGCATGCGCAACAGCACTACACATGGCGGCGCCCTGCTTCCCGAGCTGCCGGGACCCTCGCGACGTGACCGCGGCCTTAGCAACGGCCTGATCGCGTCCCCGGCAGCCGGCCCACTCGCGTCCCCGGCAACCGGCCGCAACTCCCAGGTAACGCGCTGCTCGCGCACCTGCCCCCTCACTCCCTCGCGCGCGGCGGCTGTGCGCTAAAGAAGGAGAGGGGGGTCAGCTATGACAAAGGGGGACCTGGCTACATCCTCCCCCTGGTGAAAAAATCCAACGTCCTCGCTTGGAACACATAACTTCCAAACTATATACAAAAGTTATATAATGAAAAGGCACAACATCATTATATAATAAAAATGCAACAATCAATGCGATCTTAACTTATCATTTCAAGATCAGATTGCACATTTCAGTGAACATCACAATGACGGACTGCATTCTGCTGCGAGATCACTGCTGAGCCTCATAATGGGGTGCCCCAATTTGATCATAGGTTACCCGATTTGGAGGGTACCTAACTCTTTGGCTCCTACGGAGCTGTTCTTCAGCAACTCCCTCTGGGGAGTAATAAGTATAGTCCTGATGCTCAGCTTCTTCCCTTGAGGGGAGAAATGTCTCTGAACAGTCTCTGTTAGGCACAAAGCACGGGCTCTGTGGATCCAAAGGCTGGCCTGTTGGTGCCACCTTAGTAGGCATTGGCCTACGGGACCCCTTACCCGTAGCTCCTCCGGGAGATGCCCCTTCTGTGGAATAGTCCCTTTGAGAGGGTCCCTCCATAGGGTCTTCAGGAGTTTCAGAGTGGGTCTCGTTATTTACAGTCTCTTGACTCACCTCTGATAGATCGGACTCACCGTTGAGCGGCGTGGCCTGTATTTCTTCTTCTTCGTTCCCCACTTGGGGAATGGGGAGAAGGTGATTACGATGCCAAACCTTTACCCGGCCGTCTGTGTCTTTGATGCGATAGAACGGGAGGCCGGGCATCTGTGACTCTACCTCATATACGCCATCTCTCCACCGGTCCGCCAGTTTATGTTTTCCGGGGACTCCCAGATTACACAGCGTCCCCAGGACGTAACTCTCGATACTTGACTTTATTGTCATATCGTCTCTTATTGCCAGCATTCAGTTTAGCTGTAGACTTCTCAGCCTGTTGGTAAGCTTGCTGCAAATTGTCCTTTAGCCTTTGCACATACTTGAAATGGGTAGCATTGGGTATCCCATCCGTTGATACTCGAAGACGCACATCTACTGAGAGTCTTGCCTCCCGCCCAAACATGAGAAAGTATGGGGAGAATCCAGTGGACTCATGGCGAGTACAGTTGTACGCGTGTACCAAAGCTTCTACATGACGACTCCATTCTGTTTTCTGCGCACCCTTCAGGGTTCCAAGCATGTCCAACAGGGTCCTGTTGAATCGTTCAGGCAAATCATCTCCTTCGGGGTGGTACGGAGTCGTCCGGGATTTGGCGGTGTTCAGCATTTTAAGTAATTCTCGGATCAGAGTACTCTCAAAATCCCGCCCTTGGTCGGAGTGAAGTCGGTTTGGGAGACCGTAATGAACGAAGAACTTCTCCCACAGAACTTTTGCGACTGTGATGGCCTTCTGGTCTTTTGTCGGGAAGGCCTGCGCATATCGGGTGTAATGGTCCGTGATGACCAGCACGTTACAGATTCCTCGGCTATCAGGTTCAATACACAGAAAGTCCATACACACCAGGTCCATTGGACCAGAACTCTTGAGATGGGCCATGGGAGCTGCTCTGGTAGGCAAAGTCTTGCGTTGAACGCACCGGGAACAACGGCGGCATTGTTGTTCCACCGCTTCCCGCATCTTGGGCCAGAAGAACCGGTCTCGGACTAGCCCAAAAGTCTTTTCTACACCGAGGTGCCCGTGTTCATCATGTAGAGACTTCAACACCATATATCTCAAGTTTTGGGGTAGAACCAGTTGTCGCCTATCAGGGTGGTTATGATATTGGACTACCCTATAGAGCAAACAATTGTCTATCTCGAATTTGTCCACCTCACGCATTAGTAACGCGACCAGGTCTCGGGGAGCACTCTTCAATAGAGCGGGATTCTTTCTTTGAACAGCTTGCCGAATGATGCTGATTACTGGATCTCTTATTTGATAGTCCCCTAAGTCTTTCCATCTTATGACTTTGTCATGGGTTATGTTCATTCCCTCGGGATCGCAGTAGGCGGCGGGGATCGCCTGCGACTGGCACCCTAACGAATCTGCAACTCGTAGTTCGGAGAAGGCTACCCGATCATTGATGAAGGCCGCTATGCTACACATTGCTCGCATCCCAGGTCCAGGAATCTCTTCCCATTCATCATCATCGGGAGTAGCACTTAATCCTTGTCGTCGTGATAGAGCATCAGCTCCAATGTTCAAAGGCCCCGGCTTGTACTTCAGAGAGAATTTGTAGTTACATAGGGTTGCCAACCATCGGTGCCCTGCTGCATCCAACTTGGCGGAAGTATTGATGTATGTGAGGGGATTGTTATCTGTCCTTACCTCAAACGTAACACCATAGAGGTAGTCATGAAGTTTCTCTGTGATCGCCCATTTGAGAGCCAGGAACTCTAGCTTGTGTACCGGGTATTTCTGTTCACTGGGTGTCAGACTGCGGCTGATGTAGGCTACAGGCCGAAGACCCTCGGGGTGCTTCTGATGCAGGACAGCGCCCAGTCCATTGAGACTGGCATCCACATGAGGACATATGGTTGTTCTGGGTCAGCATACGCAAGCACTGGTGCTTCAGTCAGGCTTTTCTTCAAGTTCAGGAAGGCCCGTTCCCATTCGGGCGTCCACTTATCGCCAAAAGGTTGACGGGCCGACGTGGCCTTCCTTCCGGTATCTTCAGGGTATATCTTCAGCAGATTGTTCAGGGGTTTAGCTCGACTAGAGTACCCTTCCACGAAGCAATGGTAATACCCACAGAAATCGAGGAAAGATCGCAGTTCCGTGACATTCTCAGGACGCGGCCAGTTCACTACCGCTTCTACTTTGGCGGGATCGGTAGCAATCCCTTGAGAAGACAAGATGTGTCCCACGTAGGTCACCGAGGTGTGACAAAACCGACACTTGTCGAGGGATAACTTCAATCCTTCTTTTCCAAGATGGCCTATCACCTTCAGCAGTCTCTCTACGTGCTCTTCCAGGGTCTTCCCGAAGACAATGATGTCGTCCATGTAGACAAGACACTCCCGAGGGTTCATGTCCCCTATTGTTTTCTCCATCAGTCGCTGGAAGGTAGCAGGAGCTCCACATATACCTTGGGGCATACGCGTAAATTGGTAGAAGCCCAGAGGGCAGACGAAGGCCGTCTTTTCCTGATCCTCTTCACTCATAGGTACCTGGTAGTACCCAGATCGCAAGTCGAGCACACTAAACCATTGGCTCCCGTTTAGAGCATTCAGGATTTCTTCAATGCGAGGGAGGTTGTATTGATCGGGTACCGTACGATTATTCAGAGTTCGATAATCGACGCACAATCTTACAGATTCATTCTTCTTCCTTACCACCACTATGGGTGATGCATAAGGACTCCGCGACTCTGTTAGTATCCCAGCAGTCTCCATTTCCTTCAGGACATTCCTTACATCGTCCATATCCCTGGGGGCGATGCGACGAGAGCGTTCACGGAACGGAGTGGCGTTACTCAGCCTAATGGTGTGTTGGGCGCTGCGACTGCGGCCCACATCCATCTCGCTGGTGGAAAATACCGTCCTCCTTTTATTCAGCTTAACTGTCAGTCGATCCATCCACTCAGTTGGCAGCGTCGAGTCTCCGAAGTTGAAGTCCAGATCGACTAACTGCTCACCCACTGCAGCGGCGTTCACCTGGGGCACTGTTTCTACCGGGCTGACGGGATATATGCTGCCCAGACTTTGTCCTACATCAATGTCCATTGGAAATGGAGAGATATTTTGAACATACACGTAGGTTCGTAGAGGAATTCGGGTCGTCCACTTTCTCACTTTCTCACTCACTCTGGATCTCTTCCTCAGGTTCACTCTCCAGAGAGACAGATGATCGGTCTCATCTCGATCCGGATAACAGCACCAGACGGCCAGGCGTTGCACTCCCCCTAGGGAAATGGTCGTCAGTCCGCGTTGACGATTGTAGCGGTCCCCGTGACGCTCTAAGACATATACTCTGTTGTTGAACTCCTCTCTCAGTACAGGGTCCAGGAGTGGATTGGCCATTGGCAATTCATTGGTCTCTTTCAAGTAGGCTCTGATTACGGCTCACACTATATCCGTATTTGTTCCTAAGATGACCGGGTACTGACACTGTCCTTGAGGCTTCGGGCATACCATTGCCTCCACATGCATGGGATGTTTCTTGCCGGTATTCAATTGAAGTATCTCCAGTTGAATTCTCACAACCCCATCGATGGGGTAATCTTCATTGCTCAACCCCCTCACCTTCATATGTTCCACCGACCGCAGAGTGCTTAAGGTGTTGATCGTAGAATGGTCGGTAGATTATGGTCACTTGGGACACGGTGTCCAGTAACGCAGAAGCATAGACTCCTTCTACTACCACACGCACGATTGCAGAGGGGCCTACCTGACAGTACCCATCTCCGGATGGAATTCCATCGTCTGGGCTTAGGTCAGTAGGAGCTTTGGGTGGCGCAGGGGTGGCCTCGGATGCCTTGGCTTCTGTGGTCTGCATCCGACAGATCATGGACCTAGCCGGGCTTCCTTTACTGGGCGGTTTCTTTTCTGGGGTAACTCCATCAGGGCACTCTCTGGATAAATGGCCTTTCTGTCCACAGCCATAGCAGACGATATCTGTAGGATCCCGTCGTCTTGGGTAAGTGGGAGAGGATCTCCCCGAAGTCCAGGCTTTCACTGAGGGCGACTTGGGTGACTCCTCTTCCTCTTTGACAGGTTTCTTGATCCGGCGAGCGGAGGCTCCCGGGATGTCACTCGCCGGGGGATCTCTGACCTTGGTGCCTGTATGCAGCTTGGTATAGGCTTCATGCCCTTTGACGATCCCCAAAATGTCCATGAAGGTAGGGGGAGGCCCCTCCATTAGTGAGCACCTGATCATGATCACGATGTGATGCGTGGGAATGGCCCCTCGGAGGAACTGCTTGCGCCAGTATTCGTCCATCTCTGAGGCTATGATGAGGCCGCAAGTTTGCAATTTCCACAGGACCAGCTGGATTCGTTGAAGGAAGTCTGACAGGTCTTCCTTCTCCTTCTGTCGGAGACCGTAATATTTAAACCACAGCTCACTCTCCTCTTCATCTTTGCCATAGATCTGGACCAACAAGTCTACCATCTGATGAGCAGAGAGATCAGGGTCTTGGTCGCGCTGTGCACTGACCATGGTGGCTGCTGGGGGTCGGAGGCTTTCCAGGATTCTCTGATGTCTGACCGTTTCAGAGCAGGGCCTTTCATCGATCACCTTGAGGGTGTGTTCCTTCCAAGAATCGATGCTTTCTTCGCCTGCGGGGACAGGAACCATTCCTGAAAACGCCTTCAACTTCCTGTAATTTTGGGCTTGGGCGGACGTAGTTATCGCTTCCACAAGCTGCGGGAATGTCACTCCTAGCAGGGAGCCGCCACTGTCTGAGGAACTTGCGATCCCCGCTCCCTGACTGTTAGGGGTTGGGGTGAAGCTGCTCACTAACCAGTTAGGGACCGGTGATGTTGGCGGACTACCGGCCCAGCTGGTGGCTCCTTGCCTAGCATCAGAAGAGAAGGTCAATCGGGGTAGGGATATGTCTGATCTGATGGGTGTACTGGCGGCCATATCTCTGTCGTCCCAACCCTCATGTCTGGTAAGGGAAGTTAAGTGACTGGAAATGGTTCCAGGGTAAATTAGAGGGCACCCTTGCGGTAAAGACTCTGGTAGATACACTACTCGTGGGCCTCTATCAGGGGGTATAGCTTGTTCAGTGGCCAGCAATAGGGTGTTCTCTTGCCGGTCAATGTTGTAGTGCTTGCTGATGAGGCGGGCGCCCGCCAGACCAGGTAATGTCCTTACTGCGCTGCAGACAGTAAACATGGATACATCGGCATGTACCCCATCTACGGCTACTACGTGTCGCAGGAGCTCTTCCAGTTTTTCGGCCCAGTCAGCCACTTGTTTGGGCGTGAGCGCAGACATGCTGACTGATAGGATACTACCTTAACTACTGCGTAGGGCACCCCAGGACTTATCTCAGCAGCGCCTCCAATTGTAACGGGTATTCCACCCCACCCAATCGCATATATATTGTGGGTGCGTAGAACATATAATGTTACCAGGTGTGGTGCGTATACCTGTCAGGCTCACAGGAGGCTGAGCCTCCGCTAGTGAGAGCCTGGGGTGAATCCTCTGGAACGTTTCTTTATTTCAGCGCCTCCACCTATGTAGGATTCTATGGGTATGTAGAATAACCCTAACATAGGAACCACATGCAAATAATCAGTACACCATATGTATGATAACCAATACCTTTTTACTTGTGCTCACATGAACCATATAACATCAACATAATAACAGGTGTCCCTCTCTAGAGGGGACACAGACTCTTGCGTCTCGCAGGACGCTTCCCCCTACACCGGGTGATCCCACCCCGTGTCCAATGACCCCACACAATATGTCCCGCACTCTTTAGGTGAGATGATATGTGTGACTGCGCAGCCACCGGTACCATGTGATTATAATGTATGATTGTTGGTGCACTTGAAGATTGATACCTGCCCGGGGCTCCCACCCCGGGTTCCGCAGACTACGTCAGGGATTCCGCCCGATCCGACGTCTTCCTCCACACCGCGTTGGGTGAATTCCAGCGTGGATAATATCACCTTAGTCTCAGGGTCTTTGGGTGGCGTTCCGTGCCCAGAACCCACCTCGCAGGGCTGCACGGCTTCAGCGCTGTGTCCCTGAGTATCCAAATAGCTAATGGGGCAGTGTCCCTATCTAGGGCCTGTCCCTATAGCACCACAAGCTAAACAGTGTCTCAGGACCTAACTGGGACCTAGGGGGCTGCTGGCCTAATGCAGTGGGTCACTCACCCCTGCACTCACCTCCTTCCCCTAGCTTGTCCTGGTCCTCACTGACTGCGTAGTTCCAAACCCGCAAAAATGTATCTTTTCTTGCCTGCAGGGCAATACTTCAGCCCTATTGGCTCCCTGGAGTCATGTGGCTCTGCCCCTATGCACCCTGGGGGCTGGCAGTCCTGCCTTGCGCATGCGCGAGCTGTTTGGGGCCTCTCGCGCTAGCTGGCATCCTGCGCATGCGCAACAATACTACACATAGCGGCGCCCTGCTTCCCGAGCCGCCGGGACCCTCGCGACGCGACCGCGGCCTTAGCAAAAGTCCGACGTCGACCCCGGCAACCGGCCCACTCGCGTCCCTAGCAACCGGCCCGCTCGCGTCCCCGGCAACCAGCCGCAACTCCCAGGTAACGCGCTGCTCGCGCACCTGCCCCCTCACTCCCTCGCGCGCGGCGGCTGTGCGCTAAAGAAGGAGAGGGGGGTCAGCTATGACAAGGGGGGACCTGGCTACATATATATAGCCACAGATCCTGAATATCCATAAAGGATCTTCATATGTATAAATCATTTAACTACCCTTGGTTAAGTTACCAATGATTACAGTCACGTGCTGTTTAACACATTCTCTGATTTTAAAGCCCATTTTTTTATTCATTGTTTATTAATAAAATTATTTTAATTATGTCACTATACATTCAGTTTCATAGAGTGCTGCTATATTAGTTTTCTTTTTCTCCTGTGTACCTTATCCCTTACCTAGTAAGCACCTCAAACACAGTTCACATTGTAGCAGTGCGGGAGTTCTCTCTGTGTGTAGTTTATGATAGATAGATAGATAGATAGATTAGATAGATAGATAGATAGATAGATAGATAGATAGATAGATAGATAGATAGATAGATAGATAGATAGATAGCCTATACATCAACTCATTCATTGTCCGTTATCCTTGTCTTGCACTATTGTCTCCAATCGTCCCTCGCTCTCATCTGCTTCTTGTTGACCCATCATACATCTTGTCTTTGTTACCATACTTTAAATTCCAATGTTTTTCTTTTTCATTCTTTTCCCCCTCTGTTGTTCCATTTACATTCATCTTCTGTCTTTGTTTTATTGCATACTGTTCTTTTTACTGAATGTAAAAGAGAGAGTGACTTGTGAAGGGAATGGTGTACAAGATGGAGTGCTGGGAATCAAAGGAGGAACAAAAAAGTCAATAAAAAATAAGGCCTGGATACATTTGTGGAGTCCTATTTAACTCTGCAGAATTGCTTTCCCACTGCCAAATTTGGCTCATATATTCCTGTGATCTCATACTTTTAAAATGGAGACTTAAGCAGACAGCATGTCACAAGCACTTTCCACATTGTAAGCTAAGATAAAGGATTGCAACCATGAATTAAGTTTCATTTGCTTATGGCGTTCAGAGACCCATAAAAAAATGCAGGATGCATTTTAACAAGCACTTCCCAACTCACTAGTAATAGAACTGTATAAACATCACTTTAATTGAGCCGGTTAATTAATGTGCATATTTTAGGCATGTCTTACACTTAACACCATCTTATTTAATTTTTTTTAACTTCCTAAATTCACTAATCATAGCAATTACAATTACAATCGTTCATTAAAATAGCAGTTAATAGAATGTTTGTTAATTTTCTACTGTTTATTTATCTAGCTTTATAGTACTTGGCAGTTTTGTAGAACAAACCCCTTATTATTATTTTCTCTTGTTTTTCCATGCACTTTCTGGCTTGCAGGTTGTTTATTTTGGTGACAGCATGCGCTCAGATATTTTCTCAGCCCGTCACTATAGCAACTAGGACACTGTCCTCATCCTAGAGGAGTTAGAAGGGGATGGAGTCCATGCACCAGACATGACTGATCTGGGTTCCACCTTAAAGAAGAAAGGAAAATATGATGTAAGTGATAACTACAGATGTTTCCTCTGAGAATATGTGTCCGTTTTCAAATCAAATGTTGAGTATGCAAATGTACGTTTGACTAACACTTTAGGAATGTACTAGCCTCTTATAAATCTAAGTCATTCATTCATTTGTTATTTGTGCTTGTGGCAGTTGTGACATGAAAATATATTCAAATCTATGTAAAAAGTAAATACGCTGTTGTGATTTTGTTTTTTAATGGAAAACAAGAGCGTTCCATAGTAGTGTACGAAGCTCTTACAATTCCGGACATCTGCCCATGTGTACATGTGCCTGTGCTCTGCTTTCAAAACCTTTAAAAGGTCGTATCCTCGTGTGGCCAGTATCGACCAACATTTTGAAAATAAATTCTAGGACATTCAGTGGCATCCTAATTTGCATTACTTATTAATGATCAATTTAAATAAAGCAGGATGTGGGTAACCTCACTCAAAGCCCCTAGGTAAAGGTTGCGTGCTGCCAGGGAATGAATAGAATCAATCTAACTGGGTGTACTATGTTGATTAAACAGAGCACACTTGGAAGGTCCCTAATGATGGCGCTCTGCAGACCAGAATTGTATTATATCAAGGTCTAAATGTGCGACTAAAGACAAACAGTTAAAATAATTTTATTAATACACAAAATGGTTAAAAATTTAAATATAGATCCTAAATCTCTAAGGTAGGATATATATAAACCCCTAGATGAAGGTTGTGTATATAGATACGTGGTGGTTTAAATAACCAATCTAAACCAAGTGCAAATGTAGATAATTGCTATTCCTCCTACCATGCATAAATGATAGCCTTTATATCATGTTACTTATATCATGTTACTTAGTATAATAAATAAAAGCACTAACCAACAAAACAATTAATTTTAAACACTAGCCAACAAATCAATTAATTAATAAAAACACTAGGCAACACATCAATTAAAACCAGTAGCCAACAAAATAAATAATTAAATGAATACGCTAAACAATTGAAAAATGAAATAAAAACAAGCCATACAAATTATAGACAATTTAAGCCAAACAATACACAGAAAAAGAAAAAACAATCAATAGAATAAAACCATTTGCCAAAACATGCATTGGAGGGCCTGTATTTATCTGTACCCTTACGGCCACAGATTAATACGTTATCAGTCAATGGGCAATGAAAAACATAAAAAGAAAAAATATATAAATCTAAAAACCTGAGAAAAAAAAACACATTTACATACATTCAGTATTTTCCTTTCTTTTAGAAGCGTTGACCCTCCACGATAGGCCTCGATAACCTAGCCGCGGCTACTAGAATTGCACTAATTTCAGAACCTGACGATTAGTGGCTTATCGCCGCATACTCAGTGATTTTTTTTTTTTTTTTTTTTGGATGGCTCAAAATGTTGGCGATTCAGTCTTTTATCGCCCACTCGTCGACGCTTACAGAATCGTAGTAGGCATTTTGGCCGATAAGGGCTCGATATGTGGCTTATGAACGCTTAAAGCATAGGCCCCATAGTATCATTTCATAAGCCCAATGTACTATTTTCTTCCCAAAAATAAAAATGTGTTTAATTTTAGTTGGTAATATTTTAGTAATTTCAGCTCCAGTCATAGCCACCACACCTCGGTTTTTTAAATGTTTAACTGCCAGAAGGTACTACATGTACCAAATTAATTGCTACGCTATGTGTGGCAGGTCCCTACGTCAGGGAAAAGGATTTTTTTATTTTTTTTTAAAGACAGTCACTTTCTAATATGACACTTACAAATCTTTTAATAGCACGAGATAAATGATTGCTTAGCTCTGATGCAAATCCTCCCACACATGGGAGGGAAGGCTGAATTTCTAACTGCAGGAAGTTACAATATAGTACAAGGCACTGTAATTCTGGAGAGTTGATGCACCCTTTGCTCTTGGGTCATTAAAGAAGACTGATTTCTTGCTGCTGTGGGAAATGCTGCGGCCAAAGTTAACAAAAACAACATTTAATTTCTTAGGAGACATTTACTAGGAAAATACTGTAAGCGTGCAGCCTTGCAGTCATTCGCGGTTTGAAATGATTGAAAATATAATCTAGGAAAGTAATGATGAGGACACTGCTCTCTAAATATAACCTCTCACTTCAAGCAGTACAAATATTTTTACTTAAATGGGATTAGGCCTCAGCGGCGTTCAAATGGAAATAGTTTGTTAAAGCAACATCAATGTTTTGGTATTTTAAGAAAGTCGGTTTAATTATTTCGATTTTGATCTAGCGTTTTTGTTGTTTTTAACTCTTAATTAGGCCCTCAACGGTATTTTCTATGGAAACCGACATTGGAGAATCGGGAATAGACTATAACCTTATAATAACATGGACGTTGATTGGCCACACAGTGATGATTGTATATTGTTCTTTACAATGCAGGCACAAAGATAGTGGGCAGCATAACCATAATTGTGCAAGCAATGTCTTTAGAACATTTGATTCATGTGTTGTTGTAGTTTTGTTTCTAATTCTTTTTCTGTTTCTAAACGTTTTTGATGCTGCTCGTTCTTATGAAAGATTTATTTTGGATTACATTTGATACAATATCCCCATTTCTGTTTAGTTCAGTGACTAACCCAGGGGTGGCCAACACCAGTCCTCAAGGGCCACCAACAGGTCAGTTTTTCAGGATATCCCTGCTTAAGAAGTCCAAAATCGTAGGGAAGCGCAAACACATGTGGAAACAAGAAACAGATATCCAATAGTGCAGTATAGTCTAATGTATATGTGGATGTTGACTCTTTAATTCTTATGAGTAGGGTACTCACAAGTGAAGGATGGTCTGAATACACGTAAAGGTATCTTTGGATAGTAGATCTTAGACCGCAATCTAGCCGAGGGTAGAACCGGATTGTGTATATCCACTTTCACCCTTTAGGAATGAGAAAGAGGACCGGACATGGTGCAGACTAATAAAACTTTATGATGATAAGTATATGAAAGAATACACTCACATGGTTGTATTGTATTGTATGTCTTTATTTATATAGCGCCATAAATGTACAAAGCGCCTCACAGTAGTGATACATATCATATAAATAACAAATAATATAAATAACAGATCATGGGAATAAGTGCTTCAGACATAAAAGTAACATTAAGGAAGAGGAGCCCCTGCTCCGAGGAGGGTTAAAATGTAAAACAGGCAGTTTGATCTACGCGATCGACACCGGCTGCGGGAATTTGAAGCAGTGTTTAACTTCCTCGGTTTTGTCTTCCCGCAGCCGGTGTCGATCGCGTAGATCAAACTGCCTGTATTACATTTTAACCATGTGAGTGTATTCTTTCATATACTTACCATCATAAAGTTTTATTAGTCTGCACCATGTCCGGTCCTCTTTCTCATTCCTAAAGGGTGAAAGTGGATATACACAATCCGGTTCTACCCTCAGCTAGATTGCGGTCTAAGATCTACTATCCAAAGATACCTTTACGTGTATTCAGACCATCCTTCACTTGTGAGTACCCTACTCATAAGAATTAAAGAGTCAACATCCACATATACATTAGACAATACTGCACTATTGGATATCTGTTTCTTGTTTCCACATGTGTTTGCGCTTCCCTACGATTTTGGACTTCTGATACTTCACGGGATGGAGAAAGCAATCCACCATTGGGTCACAGCTGCATTCAACTATTTGTTTGTATTATCAATACCAATCAATTAATACGTTTTTCACAAGCATTGAATATTGCACTAAGCTTTATTATAATCACCTAAAGTGCACTAATTATTTTGAGCACCGTATTGTCATAACTATTCACCCACTATCCCTGCTTAAGCACAGATGTCTCAATCCTTGACTGAGCCATTTGTGCAGAAGCAGGTATATCCTGAAAACCTGACCTGCTGCCACCTCTCCGGGTTTGGCCCTGGAGACATCCGGGGTTTGGGAACTTACCTCCGGGCTACAGGTTTAGCTTGTCAATCTCCGGGTGGGGTGCGGCTTGCTGCGAAGGCGTTTCTGGCATTCTCCTGCAATTTCCCATCTAGCTGCAGTAAACATAGCTGCGTGCATCAAATGATGCCGTGTTGCCATGACAACGGTACGCTACGTAGCGCCATGATGTCCTGTTGATGCACCATGATGTCATTTGACGCTGCACAGCCATGTCCACTGCAGTTGGAGGGAGAATTGCAGGAGGATGCCGGGAGATGCCCCCGCACCACACAGCACCAAGATAGATACATTTTTGTACATTTTTCTCCGGGTTGGCCTTCAATAGAAGGTGGTAACCCTGCCTGTTGTTTGAAAACTGGAGTTGGCACCCCTGAACTAATCAAAAACACCAAAAAGAATTGGATGGCACTTCTACACTCATCAATATATGTGACAAAAGTGGAATCAAAATAAATAATGTTAAATGATAGATACTAGGGTGAAAAGTTGCTCAAAACCTCCGGTGAGGACTTGTTTCCAAAAGTCCTCTAGTAGATCATATCTCCTCCAAATTCTAGAAGGAGCAGGCACAACCCAGAAGAGAGAAAACAGCAATAGTGTACACTGTGTTAATTTATGGAGATGTGGATAATAACTTGGCACTTACCCTGTATGCATGCCCACTTACAAACACTGAGAATTAATAAAGCAGTTACAACTTCTGGCTGGTTTGTGCCTCCTTAATGTACTGATGACTGCCGGACCCCAAGGATATACAGGTAACGACCCAGGTCTGCTCCAAAATGTATTAAGTTGAATGTCCTCACAGTAATCCCTCAAGATAAAGAAAGATACATAGTGCAGACCAATAGTACACAACAAGTTTTAGTGCAGTTCAAAACACACTACTCACACTTTCAGTAGTTAATACAGGCAAAAAGATGCAGAGCCTCTGGAAGACAACTCTCTGGTATTACTGGGCTGCAAACAGTGTGTGACGGCTGCCTGTATCTAATCATCGAAGACAAAATAATCAATCTATGGCCCGGCGACGGTTATAAAGTGCCAGTATAGATAAAATAAGTATAAATCACAGTGTTAAATAATGACAGATAAACACATACAATGAAAATAAGAAAATAAAATCTGAATAAACAAAGCCCATAACAGGAAGTACTGTATGAAGGGAAGACTCCACCGAAGCAACGAAACAATGGACATACTGTAGCGCCATTCCAAAAACAAACAACACGATATATCATTCCAGATTCTAAATCTGGTAAATTTCCACAAGGAAGTATTTGACCGTGATTAATATTTAACAGTAAGTGATTTGTAAATTAAAAATATTGTATACACCAAGTGAATGTACAGTAACTGTACATGGTATAAAAGGTCTGTTTGGAAAAGGAACAAAAGGGTACTTCCCTGATCCCAGAACCCACAAAACCATAAATAGGCCCCAAATGAAAAAGAATAAACCCTCCACTAATTCTGATAGCAACAATTGGTAAGTCTAAATGAATAAGTAATGACAAATGTATCCTCCACTAATCTAATAATAAAATCAAACCACAAGATTCTCTGTACAATAATCAGAACGCGCTTGCTCCTCACTCAACGTCTGTTGTCAATGATCGTGCTCTGGGTGTCAGCTGGATGTAATTACCTTATCTCAGAGCCCGCCTACTGATGATGATGTCATCAGAGCTTTAAAACACTTCCTGACTGTGCAGATGATTGCAGGCACCCTTCTGAGTGAGGAGCAGACGCGTTCTGATTATTGTGCAGAGAACCTTGTGGTTTGATTTATTCTACCTACCTCTTATGACTTTTGAACGCCTAGTGCTGCATCCTGTTTATGATCTTTATGTTTAGATTTTGCATTTATCTCACTATGTCTATCTCTATCTAGTATTGAACACTTAGATTAATGGAGGATATATTTGTCATTACTTATTCATTTAGACTTACCAATTGTTGCTAACAGAATTAGAGGAGGGTTTATTCTTTCTCATTTGGGGCCTATTTGTGGTTTTCTGGGTTCTGGGATCAGGGAAGTACCCTTTTGTCCATTTTGGGACTGAGGGGAACGGGCCTGACGAAGGGTTTATCCCTGAAACGTTGCCCCCATGTACTCCCCTGTATACCCACCTTTTTGTTCTTGCGCTCCCCCCCCTTTTTCCCCCCCACCCCCCTTGTTTTGTTCCACTTTTTTCCTCCACACACCCCATATATGATACTACCTTTATGTTATTGTAGTTTTCCATGTGTGGTATTGTATGCTCTTTTTGATTCATTTGTGCATATATTAAATCTTACCTTTATGGTTCTATACCAGTGATCTGATTTCTTTATATAGGGAGTGCTGGACTATTCAGTATTTTGAGTTGTTTTATAAATGTTCACTGCACATTTTCCGGTGATGTTCAAAATCACTGAATTTGGGATAATCATAACTATAATATTTATCCTTGGTCCCTTCCTGTTGCAGCTTTATCTCGGATTCTTTACTAAATTTAACATCGTAATTAGATGAAAAGTCAAAGACCCTTGTTTCCATGCTGACCGTTGCAAAATATGACAAATACTCTGTAACGAAATGTACACAGAGGTTAAAGTAGATCATTTTAACAATATTTACAATGGGTTTAGTCCCAAACCTGATACAAAAATATATCATTTCGGCAACAAGATAGAAGTTGCCTGTTTTACCTTGAAGATCATGAGTTCCAGTTTGCTGAAAATACAACTAACCTGCTTAGAGAGTGTATAAGTGCTCATCCAGGCGTAGAGAAAGTGCGCATGCACGCTCGCACTCAGCACGATCAAACGCATTGCGACAATATGTTTGACCAGCGTGCACGTACCCGTGAGCACACGGCACTCAGCTGCTTGGCGAGACAAATCAATTTGATTTGGACACTCGCTGGCGCTTCACGTGAGCAGTTCTCCAAATGAGGGCAAACCAGCTCTGTGACATCATGGCAAATTGGACTTCTGGAATCACTTGGGAAAACATGGAACACAAAAGAGAGAACAACAACAGAGAGACTTCTGGGATGGCGACTAGCTGTCTTATACACTTTAGGACATATAAACAGAAAAAACAAGTGCGCAACTCCAAACTTGTAGTGTAAAATTAACCCAATAAACACCAAAAGTGGAATAATTAAGAAAGATTACAACCTCTAAATAAAAACTGGCGTCTGCAGCTGAAATGATAAGGGTGAGAACACCCCTAGACCAACTGAAAAGAAAGAACAAAAGCGCAGACGCACATAGTGAAGTATGTAAAGTGAATATAAATATATTATTTGGGTAAAATATCTGCGTACATCAGATCAAATTGTTACCAGCATTTCATGTACAATAACATGAGTAAATGGATGTCACACAGCTGCCGCCAGACATCAGGGGATCTTCTTTATTGCATCCAAGGCACACCACGGCATCTATGGAGAAACCTCCGCCCGCATCCGATTGTAGAGAGGGAGCCTTTGCTGAAACAGTGCCGTCAGGAACCGCTGCCTAGCCCTGCGTGTCACTATACAGAACACCATCAGGGGCCGGAGCTATCCGCTTCACCGGCAGGCTTGTACTTCGAGTGTCCCGTATGTGTCTTACGACCGGCCGCAAAGGGAGGATGGCCGTAAAGTGTAGTATTTACGTCACTTACACGATCGCGGGAAAAAACGGCTTATGAAAGACTCCACGCTTAATGGGCACACAGATAATGGATAAAATAGTAAATAGAGCTAAAAGATCTATCCAACGCGTTTCCTTCCCTTTTTTTAGAGATGATAAGGAAAAGGCACGGTTCCCCAGAGAAGGAGTTGAAAACATCAGACAAGTGACCTCAGGGACAAAGTTAAAAAGACCGCTGCCAGAAGAGGGAAAAGAGGAGGATCCTGGGTCCAAAAGAAAAGAATACTAAAGAGTCTACAAATTCCAATCGATAGAGGTATTTTTAATCTCTCTTCGGTTATCCTCACAGATGATCAAAAGAGAGTTCTAAGTAAAGGGCTCTCTTTTTCTAAGTCCTGCGGAGCAAATTCGTTCCAACTTTTTAAAGACTTACACAAATTTATAAGAAATATCACACTCAAGAGACATTTTCTAAAAACAGAGAAGGAATCTAAGGTTAATTCAAATGTAATCCCTGGTTCAGAACCATTGCAGGAAGAAATAATTTGTACTCATACTCCATTTAGAGCTCAATCCACGTTCTATCCATACCAATCGAAAGGTAATCATTGGACACCTTCTTCGATATGGTTCATAACGATCTTAATGGCATCAATGAGAGTGGGAGAGGAGGTAACATTAGACATAACCTAACTAAAGCCGAAAACCTTGCTTTAAAGTTCTTTAAGGATAATAACCAACTTATTATTAGACAGGCTGACAAAGGAGGAGGTGTTGTTTTACAAGATCGATCTGTTTATGAACAGGAAGCACACCGACTCCTTTGTGACCCTGTCTATTATAAGAAATTAGCATCAGACCCCACTACTTTGTTCCTAACTAAACTTAAGGTACTCCTAGACGAAGCTTTATCTCTAACCATAATCACACAAAGGGAATATGATTTTTTAAATATAATAACTCACCAAAACTATCGGTATTTTACCATCTCCTTAAACTGCACAAATCCCTGGTTAACCCACCAGGCCGACCTATAAGCTCAGGTATATCATCACTGACCGCAAACTTATCCCAGTATGTGGATTACTTTTTGCAGACCATTGTGGGGGAGTTACCATCATATCTGAAAGACTCCTCCACGGTATTGAATCTGTTTGCAAAATTCGAATGGAAAAAATCATACAGATGGGTAACGTGTGACGTACAAGCCCTGTACACAAGCATTCCGCATAGCAAGGGTATTGCGGCGGTTGATGATTACCTGAGAAAAGACCCTAAATTAACAGATCTGAATAGATGGTTTATCCTCCAAGCCATTGAGTATGTGTTAACCCACAATTATTTTCTTTTTCTTTCCCAGTTCTTCTTGCTGGTTTGCGGAACTGCTATGGGCTCACGATTTGCCCCCAGCTTCGCAAACCTGTATATGGGGACTAGATAAAGTTAGGAAAATGGATCGCAAAAAGATGCTGTTACCAAAAAAGAAGACACAACTTGATGTAAATGGAGAGAAAATAATAGTTCCCTTTATTACTAACTACAATTCAATGCATAGGCAGATAGAGGGGGTTATTAAAAAACATTGGGGAATTATATCAACTGACCCAATTCTTAGTGGTCATATTAGCTCATCTCCCAGGTTTATTTACAGAAAAGCCCGTAGCCTGAAGGGTGTGTTAGCCCCAAGTGACATTGGGAAAACTGTAGATTGTAAGTCAGGATATTCCTGGCAAGCAATAAGCCAGTAGGGAACTTTCCATGTGGAAGGTGTTGCATCTGTAGGTTCCTTCATCCTGTAAGAACTACTTTTAAGTCAAATAAGAACAATAAAATGTATAACATTACAGACTTTATAAACTGTAATACCAGTTTTGTTGTCTACCTATTGGAATGTCCGTCCGGCCTGCAATATGTGGGCCGCACAAAACGTAGTCTCAAACTCCGCATACAAGAGCATGTGAGGAATATTAAAAATGCTTTACAGACTCATAGTGTAAGTCGTCATTACGCTACCCATCACAATAAGGATCCCTCGTCCCTAACCTTTAAGGGGATTAAATATATACCTCGGAGTAGACGAGGAGGTGATAGAATAAAAGATGTTTCGTCCAAGAAACATACTGGATACAAAAATTAGAAACATTAGGTCTAAATGGTCTTAATGAAAATATAGACCTATGGTGTCTGTATTAATATGTGTCTTGGAATTCAATTTTCAGTGTTTTGTCTGGCATACAATATTCTGTAAGATCAGGTACATGTCTATGCTAAACATCCTTAATATTTGTTTTATTATCCTTGAACAAAGACTAACAGATTGTCTGTTTTATTTCAGAACCCTATGCCTTTATTAGATTTAGGATATATCTTTTTTTAAGTAATATACTGTTATGAATATTTTTGTGCTATATGTTTTATTAAAGATTAATTGTTTTATGCTATGTACTTATACCCTGACCACAACCGATGGGGTTAAACCAATTTGACATGTAGGCACTAATGACCTGCTTAAACCCACAGATGTGGGATGCTATGTAGCTCAATCCTGATTGGTTCATTGCTCATTTCTGTTTGACCTATCCGATGTGGTCTTAGGGTATATATTGCTTTAAAATCACTTTACAAATATCCCTGATGAAGAAGCTCACGCTTCGAAACGCGTTGGATAGATCTTTTAGCTCTATTTACTATTCTATCCATTATCTGTGTGCCCATTAAGCGTGGAGTCTTTCATAAGCCGTTTTTTCCCGCGATCGTGTAAGTGACGTAAATACTACACTTTACGGCCATCCTCCCTTTGCGGCCGGTCGTAAGACACATACGGGACACTCGAGGTACAAGCCTGCCGGTGAAGCGGATAGCTCCGGCCCCTGACGGCGTTTTGTATAGTGACAAGCAGGGCTAGGCAGCGGTTCCTGACGGCACTGTTTCAGCAAAGGCTCCCTCTCTACAATCGGATGCAGGCGGAGGTTTCTCCATAGATGCTGTGGTGTGTCTTGGATGCAATAAAGAAGATCCCCTGATGTCTGGCGGCAGCTGTGTGACGTCCATTTACTCATGTTATTGTACATGAAATGCTGGTAACAATTTGACCTGATGTACGCAGATATTTTACCCAAATAATATATTTATATTCACTTTACATACTTCACTATGTGCGTCTGCGCTTTTGTTCTTTCTTTTCACTTTGGGACTAAAAAATATGGGAGTGAACCCAAAGTAACTGATGCTGCCATAATTATAAGTTAAACTACTGTAGATATAATTTTTACCATATATGAATTTTTTCTTCACTTCCATATGTGTGTCTCCTTAAATTTATTAATACATGCTTCACATCACATTGTATAACATTGTGTTTTTCTTTTAAATATGTTTGTTGTTATATGTTACTATGTATTTTGTGTTATCAATCTGTATCACACAGACTCAATGAGAGGGTTGTTCCCAATTATGGCTTACCATTAACTTTATTGGATTCAATAGATCTCTGATTAAGAACAACCAATCATAATGGTTTAACACCTACTTAAGGAATCTGTGTGATAAGGGTAGTATACTCTTTGATAAAGTTCTGGAGAAGGACGAAACGCGTCAGAGTGCCCCTTCTGTGATGTACAGCATGTAATATTAAAGCTGATTTTAATTTCATTTGTTCCTGGGCTGGACTTCTATTGCTGTGACTGCCTTCACCCCCTTCTTTACCTTTTCACTTTGGGACATGCAGTCCCACAGCTTGTCCTCCAACGCATGGCGTGGGAATTTAATCTCTAACTACTCACACACTTTGCCAGGTTTGTGAAAGCTGGCACCTATGGCTTCAGAACAGTGAGAGAGAATGTGCACAAAATTCCATTTTTCTCATTTACTATTCAAAGGCTCCCGCAGGCTCAGTGCCTCTAAGTCTGGGAAAAGGGGCAACTGACCAGGATGGCCCGCTCAGTCCAGGATGCGGGTACTTGATGTAGCCATTTCACCTGCTCAGTCCAGGATGCGGATACTTGATGTAGCCATTTCACCTGAATAGCTTTCCCACCTCTGGCAATTAGTGTCCCTTTAATCTAGGGATCCAGGATTAGACTCACCAGCACCAAAACCCCATGTGGTCAGGAGATGAAAAACCCTGCCTTATGTTTCATGGATAAAGTATATAACACATTTTCAAACACTGCTGCTTAATAAAATATAATTTTATACTCTTCTTTATTCAAATATGCTAAGTCTATTTGGTGTGGGAGTTAGAGTGAAAACTGTAACTGTGTTTTTTCCCCACTAGCCATATCTCTGATACTCAATAAATAAACTTCTTATTTTAATAAAAACCTGCACAGCCTTATCTTAATTAAACCCTCTCAGTTTTATAAATTAATGTAGCATCCCAGAGTTAGTGTGACCTGGGCAAGAACTGGGCAGCCCCTCCTATTATATTAGGGACCCCTTGACTGTTTCAGGTACCCTTTTCCTCCCTGTGCCTTCTTTTACCTTTTCTGGTCTGTGCTGAAGCAGGACCTCTTAGTGGTGAGTCGCAAGAACGCTTTTCATGGTAGGGGTTTGACCGGATGAAAATATGGTCTGCTTTCCACCGTACGGTAGCAGGTCTACCCCTGTGGACTCAAGGCTGCCTCCCGGGAGGACCCGTTCAGGTTCAATGTGCTGGATAGGAATAGCTGCAGACGTCCAGAGACAAATGAATAATTCGGACACATACAATATCGTTCTCATTCACTGTCTGCTTTAATGGGCATATGCATCAGTTCTTATAGCCCTTTTGGGGCGTTGTCACATATATGTAATTCATTCAGGTTGCCAAGTTGCCATGTACAAAAAAAAAGGAATGTGATGCAAAAAAGCGCTAATGGGAATGTATACAGTAAACCCTGCTATGCGGGGGAACCCTAATTGGTAGGAAGGCAACCTAGTGGAAAACTGATGGTACAATCAGATAAGACAGCATAAACAAAAAGAGATACCGGCGCCCACTGAGTCCAAAATAAATGGAAGTCCAGTTGCATAGTAGTCCCAATCCCAAGATGATCTACAGTCACTAAATCCTTAGATGCTCCGTTAGGACTTCATGCAGGGGAAGTGGAACATGGAATGAAAGAAGAGAGAAATTTAGTGCAACACAGCTATACAGATTACACAGACATATAAATGCAAACTGGCTGCCACATGGGGACAAGACAAACAGACACAACTAGACAAACAACATTAAAGCAAAGCTATTGATAAAAGTTAATTTATTATAACTAAAGAATGATAAGATAGGACAAGAAGCTGATGTGCCGCTCCGGTGGGTTAAAATCTAGATAACACTCACAGGACGGCAGATGTAAAATCGCATTAAACCAATGTGAGCTGGTAATCACGTGTAGAGGGTTCGCAGGGTATTCAGGATGCCGTGCACTCCTTCCGTTTCTCCTTGTTGGCAATGACCGGAAGTGACGTCTCCGTCGTGCCGAAACCGGAAATGATGTCGCCGGATATGACGTCACGGACTGACAATCTCCAGTGAAGCCTCAGGAAGACGGCAATCCACACCTCCTTGCCCTTCTCTCGCTCAACAAAGGCTTTCATTCCATGTTCCACTTCCCCTGCATGAAGTCCTAACGGAGCACCTAAGGATTTAGTGACTGTAGATCATCTTGGGATTGGGACTATTTCAACTCGACTTCCATTTATTTTGGACTCAGTGGGCGCCGGTATCTCTTTTTGTTTAAGTTGCCATGTACACTTAACGGAAGCCAGTTGTCCTTAACAATGCCATATTCCTTTCAGTTACCCCCCAGCCCAGCTGTCGTTGCTATAGTTATTTTGCTGATGTGACAGTCTGAATATTTTAGGATTCCGGTCAAACAGGATATCTTGGGCTTGACCTCAGCAGGGAGCAACTGTATTAGAAGTGACTTCTGGTCTCTGTGTTAAAACAGAGTTCCCATACTTTTTCCCTACAGCTAATCCTCTGGCATCCTTCCTGACATTTTCAGTGACCATGCAATAGTGTACTGTGTAAGGAAAATTAAACCGCCCCAATCAAGCCCTAAAGTTCTCCTCACTAGAACATTTAGAAACTTTAACCCACAACAGTTTCTGGATGACCTTATCAACTGCCCTTGGCACAGAATCGATTTAATTCCCGACCCTGATTCTGTGCTCGACTATTTCCAATCAGAGTTCTTAAAACTCTGTGATACCCATGCTCCACTACGCAGAATAAGGGTATGGGGTGCCCATCTTCCATGGCTTACACCTGACCTTATAGCACTCTACCAGTTCAGGGATGCCTTGTGGAAAAGCTACAAAGTAACTGGCACTACCAAGGATCTCAATCACTACAGATGCCTGCGGAACATGTGCACAAGGCAAACAAGGCATGCAAAAGCACAATATTACTCTGACAATCTCCTCCAGAATACATCAAACCCAGCTAACTTCTGGAATGTTATCAACAACATATTCAGCTCTGGAATAGGGAAGCATGCTTTAAACTAGTTTCAGTCCTACCTATCAGGTAGATCCCAACATGTGTCCATCTCAGGCTCTAAATCCAACCCCCTGGATATCACCTGTGGTGTCCCGCAAGGCTCTGTTCTGGGGCCCCTACTCTTCTCAGTGTTTATTAATGATCTTCCTACAGCTTGTAAGGAAGCCTCAATACACATGTATGCAGATGACACAATCCTATATGCACACAGCCATAGCCTCTCTGACCTTGAACACATACTTCAGTCTGACATTTTGAAACTCGAAAACTGGACAAACACTGACAAGACTGTAACAATGGTATTTGGGCTAAGACTAAATTTTTAAAGCTTCCAGTGACTGAGCTCCAGATCAGAACCAACACTAACACCAACCTAACTCCTGTCACAAGTTTTAAATACCTGGGCATATGGTTTGACGCCGACTTAACATTTGGAATGCACATTTATACCCTGACATCCAAAACCTATGCCAAACTAGTTGTACTTTACAGGAACAAATCCTCCCTAAGCCTGCTGGTCAGAAAGCGTATTGCACAGCAGATGCTAATGCCAATTATCGACTATGGAGACATAGTATATGGCTCGGCACCCCAAACCCACCTTGGCAAACTTGACACCCTCTAAAATTCAATTTGTCGTTTCGTTCTCCAATGCAACTACAACACACATCACTGCGAAATGCTCAAAGAACTAGATTGGTCAACACTCGAGTCCAGGCGCAAAGTTCACCTTTCCTGTCTTGCCTTCAAATACTTTCTGGGCAAGCTACCCACCTATCTGAACAAGCTCCTCACCCCTACCACATGCAGCACTCATCACCTGAGATCTGACTCCAAAAGACTGTTGATGGTCCCAAGGCTCAACAAAGTATCCGACCGCTCCTTCTCTTACCGTGTACCCCAAAACTGGAACAACCTACTGGAGACTCTCATATCCAAAACAGTTTAAGTTCTTTCAAAACTAAGGCTGTCTCACATTGTAATCTTTTCTGTAACTGTTACATAAGCCTATAATATACATATTCTCTAACTGTGCATGCAATGTATTGTATATAATGTATACCCTGTTCACTTATGTAACTGTATTTGTAACCATGTAGTATTTGTCATATTAACTATGCCCAGGACATACTTGAAAACGAGAGGTAACTCTCAATGTATTACTTCCTGGTAAAACATTTTATAAATAAATAAATAAATACACATTGTACTTGAGCTGACAAAAATGGAGCATATATTTTTAAACATATAAACATAGGACCCCTACCAAAATATACATTAACACTGGAGCACTGCGCTTCAAAGTAGCTGGGAACCTAACCTGAATCCTGGGTACATTTTGGGGTCTCCAGTAAATTTGGAACCCCGCTAAATAGACGCAATCTGAAAGAAGTTTCTCCGTCAAACCTACCCTGAAACTCACAGCATAGAAATCTCCTGGTCCCAGCACCTCAGGAAAGGCAAAACACAGAAAAATCTTTGCGCATAATTTGCACACAGTCACAGTAATGCATGCACAATACACGGGTCCAAGAGCTGATTCTCTAGGACACCCAAAACACAGTTCAGGGGCAACCAAGTGGGCTTAACCTTTATTATAAAGCCTGGTTATCCCCTCACCATTACAATTATCTACATCCATCACCCAAAATATTCACTCTTATGTGCTGTCTGCACTCTATGTCCTACTTATAGTGCTATGGTCTGTCAAGATCAATTAAAAGTTGTAAACATGAAATGACAACTTGTTCAATGTAGAAGTGTTTGGTGTTAATTAGCACGAGCATATGGAGCTCAGCTTATCCCACAATTTCATTCACATCGCGCCCAACATAAGCCCCGCTGCCGGGAAGGGCATGCAACTTCAGACAAACACACCGTAATGACCGGTATATCGCGATCAAATTGCTTCTCATTAGAACCCTTGTACACACAGATCGTATTGATGTATCATAAATAGCAATAATACTGTATACCAACATATATTGTAACGCATATCGCAAAACACCGCTATACTACCCGGTTAACCCTACATGACGGTGACGTCAGTGATTGAGAACCGATGCGGAGGCAGTTTGAACTACGAACCTTAACCGGTTAGTATAGCGGTGTTTTGCGACATGCGTTACAATGTATACAAATCTCCTGTTGACTCTGTTTACTGTAACTGTAGGATTTTGCACTTTTGTGCCCTCACACTTTATGCTTACTGTTCATTAGTGTGAGTTTAGGTTTATTTATGCACGTGGGAGAATAGGATATAGGGAAGTACCTTTGGTCCTCCTGGCCTGAGGAAGGGGTTATCACTCCGAAATGTTGCCCCCCTATCTTTTTCTCTTTTCCCCCCTGTTGTCATTCCCTTGTCTCTCCCTCCCATATTTTTCACTTAGACAGTATTTATCACCATTATTGTTACCTTTGGCTGCTATAGTGTATGACACTGTTCTATGGTTTTATTCATGTGCTTTCACAATTAAATATTTCATTTTTTGGTATATTCCCTGCTTCAATTGTTATTACATGGTCAGGGAGTGCTGGGAACACCTCCACCCCCTTATTTTACTTGGTATTTGGGAGGAATAAGGGTCTTCCTCGTACCAATGAGCACCATTGACCCTATTCTTCAGTCTCCGAGTGCTGTCTATCTCCATATTTGTTTATGAATCAAGACAATGTTTCCTATCTACAGCTATCTTTCGAACTTTTCCCTGCTGTAACTGCACACATTGCAGTAGTATCATATGGGGCAATATTTTGTCTCATCCACACACAGGGAAAGAGTACAGGATCAGGATGTTTAAGTACATAAATAATTTAGGTGAACACAAAACAACTATTCGTAATACTAAATCTCCTAACACACCAGTGGCCGGCATTTTCATCAATGTGGCCACAAGGTAGCATAATTTGGTTACCAGATAATTCCTCAGGTAGATCCCCTACAAAGAGGAGGGGGGGGGGGGGGGGGGGGAACCATGAATGTTGACTGCTCAAAAAGGAAATAAAATGGACACATACCCTTAATTGTGTGTGTCACGGTAGGGGTAGCCAGCCTGATATAATAAAGGTGAAGCCCGGCTGACTACCCCAATACCATGCGTAATGGCCACCTCTGTGAGGCTTATTTTGGCCAATGTATAGTTTTTTCTTTGTGTAACCCCCTTCCAGAAAAGAGCTAATCACTGATGTCTGGAAAGGGAAAAGTGTATAAATGGGGAATAGGGAATGTAATAAATTTAAATGTATATAAAAACACTTTATTCCCTGTAAAGTAAAATGTATTCCTCATGTTGCATGTTCCTTATACAGTTTAAAAAAGGCAGCCAGCGTGTAAAAAGTTTGTGTAATGATTTCTTTGCAGGCAGATACAGTAATTTGTTTACCGGTGCTGCTTGCAAAGACATACCGGTACCCATACTATGTTATAGCAACAGTCTATTTTTTTCCAATGTTCATGCTCACACAGATCAATGTAAACTACCTATATGATTGTTTCGTCCTACAGATTATATATCCAAGTATTAACACAGCTCACTATATATGTGGTCTTTTTGTATCATCAAGAAATATGATAGGACACAATTTGTGTTAACCCACAAGAGGACTGTAGTAAACAATAGACGGATATTTATCCCTGGGCGATTTAGAATTTTTTCTATTTCTGGGTCACATACAATTAAGGATTATCCTTTTTATGATGACTAAGCCAATTCTGATTTGGCAAATAGTTCCTTAAAGTGTATTGGCAGTTTTCTGAGACCAACTTAGCCCAGATCTGTAGTTCTTGATCTCACCACACACTGTTTTAACTTCACTGTGTATATACTGAGCACCTTTGAGTATTAATAACATTTTTTTTATTTTTGTTTTTGTAATGAGGCTTTTGATCAGTCTCTCTGCATCATTTGTGTACTACTGTACATAGCCCTAGTGATTCAGTTCACAACCTCAAATTAATTGTCAATTTGTTGACTAAATAAAAGATATTATTAGAGTTGAGTGCAAACTTTGGAGGCTTTTTCTCCTGGTTTTCTTTGACCAGGATTTGTTTTATGGACAAATGCAGCCACCAGTATTAGATCACTTGCTTTGGAAAATCTGGGGCAATCTCACTGTAAATGCCTCACCATTTCTGTGAGATTCCTTAATGGCCCATCAGATTAACACAGCAGGGTGTCCCTGCAGTCCCATTCAAATTTTCAAACTGAATGAGACTGCAGGGACCTCTGCTGTGTTAATCTGATGGGCCATTAGGAATCTCACAGAAATGTTGAGGCATTTACTGAGAGATGCCTTCGTTTTTACCCAGGCTTTACTGATGGCTGCATCTGTAGTGATATTTTCCTCCTATGCCCCACTCTTAAACACCATTATAAATATACATATATATTTGGGTTGAGCGGTTAGTTCTTTTGTTTTTCTATTGCACTACAAAAGTGTCTGTCCACAGCAATTGCTAAGTGCATACTCCAGGAAAAAGAAAGGCATCAGTTGGAGAATGATATGGTGATCATGTCAAGTAAGCTGGAGAAGACATACGCTGATGCTGCCCAGGACCAAGTTGGCGCAGCGCGGGAAGTGTCTCAGAAAGAAGTTCTCAGGCTTAGTACCAAGCTGGAAGCCTCTCAGGAGAGTATTCACCACTTTAAATCAGAGGTGTGTTCATGGAAAGATCTTCGAAGGATTTAGCAGTTGTTTAGAAACTGTAAGCCAAAAGTGCAAGAAAAGAACTCAGTTCTCTCTGTCCAGGTCAGTGATGGAGAAACAAAACTCCATGAATTAGAAGAGGAGAAGAGGCTATTACGCAAGAAAAGTCAAGGATGCAATTGGCACTGGAAGAAGCAGAGGGTGCCATGGAAAAGAAAAAAAGTAACTCTGTATGTTTCCAGTTAGAACTTTCTAAAATCAGACCAGACTCTGAAAGAAAGAATAGAAACATCCTAACATTTCGGAGATACTACAGGCCCTCATCCATGGAAGGCTGGAGAGGCCGCGTTATCAGCGCAAACACTCAGCAGCTGTCATCATACAGGCCGCCTATAGAGGGATGAAAATGTGTCACTTATATCGCTAAAATAAAGCATCCTGCATTCTTCAGTCAATTTGGGGAATGTGACTGCAAAGAAAAAAAGTATGAATTCTTGAAGGAATGAATAATTCTCCTACAGTCCAATGTTAGAAAGTATCAGAAATAAAGACGCTACAGGGACGTGAAGAGAGCTGCCTGGTTGATTCAGTCTGGATACAGATCCTATATCATAACCAACCAAGCTGTGCACTCTTATAAGCGTATCTGCAAGGCCGTTGCAGTGATACAGAGAATGCAAAGTAAAAGGACCAAGATCAATAATGCTGAACTAAATGCAGACAGTCACGCCACCAATAAGGAAGAGATGAGGATAAAGGCACCTCTCCCAGATTTCCTTGAAGTGCCTGATGTACCTGTCACTGATGCCTATGTTCAGGTGAGAAGGATAAGTACACCTCTCTTGGATTTCCCAGCACCCATGGTACACTTTCCTGATGCCTACGCTCCTGCGAAATCTGGAGGGTTGTCCGGAGGCCACCGTGAGTTGGCCTTCCATCAATGACACACTGCTAAGAATGGAGGATCATCCGGAGACTGCTCCTGAACGGGAAGAATAATGTCAGGAATATCCTGACAGTTTAGGAGTTCTCCCTTTCTGTTTCTTGTCTGTCCACCGGGTGTGCTGCTGTTTCTGCCTGCTCTGGGGTTTCCTCTGTCTCCTCTTGGGTCTTTTGTCTCTGCCTGCTTTATAGTTTCCTGCACCTCTTGACCTATGCTTTGTTTGTGTCCAGACTCCTCCTGCTTCTGCCCTTGATCTGTTTCTGTTTTGTTACTGTGGAGTTCTGGTAACATTATTAAAGGCCCTTGCTATTGAACTAGCTTGCCCCGTCTGTTTCCTGCTCCCTAGTCCCTATTCCTGCTCCCCTGTTCCTGCCTTCCTGCTGCTGACTCCTGCCTGGACCCAGACGATCCTGCTTGCCGCCTGCCACAGAACCCTGCCTGTGACCCCAACAATCCTTGCCTGCCACCAAACCCTGCTTGTGACCCCGATGATCCTTGCATTCCCTGCTGTTCCAGCCATCAAGGTCCTCTCTGTTCCTGGAGTCCTGTGACAATAGCACTATAAATGCCCTTCTAGTGCGATACTGCCTGTATTGCTTATTCACAAAGCTCAGATAACAGGGTAATATTGCACTAAAATGGCTTTTTATAGTACTATAACACTTTGGCTAAAACAAGCCGTACGATAATCCAAAAAATGCCCTAAATCACATTTTTTGCCAGAAACTGCTAATCGCTAAACTGTGATAAGCATATCGTACTATAAATACTTTCAATATTTTGGTGCCAGCTAAAGGCTGCAAGATGCATAAAAGAAGTTTCTTTAGTTTTAGTGCAAAGGATTGATACTGGAGGACGGCAGGGAGACCTGCGGGGAACCCCAGAGAACTGAGGGTCCCCAGTGTTCCCAGATGCCCCCACATCTCCAGGGGTCCCCGCAGATTCCCCTTAAGCCTAATCCCTTTCTTAGCACTTTAGTTTGGAAGTCAGTCGAGGTAATATTAGAAATATGAACATTTTTTTGCTCTTGTATCTCATAGTCACTGTAACAGGGTGTAGATGGACATTCACAGAGGTACTCAATTGGAGGCTTTTATAAGGTGAAATTATAATAGGCTTTATTGTGCCTTTTCCTTTTTCATCAGGAAATCATCCAAACACAGGGGGGGGAACAAAGCTTCTATTCACTTGGGAGTAGTTCTAGTGAAAATACCATGCAATTAATTCACAACTCCCCAAGTCAAGCATGTCTTGCAGCCCCAAAACATATAGCATGAAATAAGCAGATATAAGCAGTCTCTTAATAATGAAAGTCTTATCTGTTCCTTGGAGGGAAAATCTTCTCTGGTTCAGCTCCCTTCCCTCAGGGTGTGTCAGCATTAAGGTTCAGAAGTTTTCCCTGTGTCTTGTAAGCAGCTCTGCTGTTTCTTCTGGCAGGGCTTAAGATTGTTGTGATAGTCAAAGACAATCTCTGCTCTCTCTACCAAGTTCAGCTCTCAGTCAGAGCAAAGGAGTTACTTCCTGTCTCAAAGGCAGGCTTTTTCTACCACCTCCAATCAGGCAGGTGGTGTTAGTTAATTTGCTACCAGCCGTTAACCACCACACTGCTGGATTAGAGGCACAATTGTGAACAGGGATAAGTCCCCTGTTACATACCTCCCCTGTTTGTGGGAAGCTCGGGCTTACCACGGCCAAAGCCCATCCTTCCCCTCTCATTCGAGATCTTTCTGTGACTTGAATGAGAGTGGATGGAGGAAGAGAACCCTCTGTCCCGCTGGGATTGGAGCCCTTTCTCCAGTTTATTTTTGTCTCCTCCCGAAGGTGCTTGAGATCAGCACTCCTCAGTCGCTCGAGGAGGACTTTTTCCACGTAAAGTCTTTTTATCGCGTGCGCAGTCATGAGATTTCTGTTGCGTCGGGCACTCCTCTTTTTGTAGACAAAGTGTCTGGCAACAGTTGTAGAGCAGTTAGGACTAGCCCTTAGAGTTTTCTGCTCTTGAAGCGGTCTTGCTGCAGTTTCTCCACACCACGGAGTCGCCAGTTCAGCTTCTTTGGGACTGAGTTGCACCTCCACCTCCTTTTCCAGAGAACGTCCTATTTTTTCAGCTTCCTCAGCTAAGGATTCTTCTGGCTTTGATTCTGCACTCCTACCTCTGTTTGTTGCCTGTTGGGCAGCTGTAGGTTTGGCTAGTGCTTTCTTAGGTCGCTCAAACTTCGTAATTTTGTTTTGAAGTTGCGTGGAGTCCCCAACTCTCACTGTACCCTTGTCCTCACGGGCATTAGTTACTGTGGGATACTGGTGCTTGGGCAGAGCCAATACCTTTTTCCGTATTGGAGGAATCTGTAAGTTACTGGCCAGCAGAGTCTCAACCTGTTTGAGTGCGTCTTGCAAGTCTCTTCTCAGGGAATCTATCTGCGCACTTTGCTTCCTCTGAGTCTGTATCAGAGTCTCCTTCATATTCTGGAGCTCTGTAATTTTTGTCGTCAAGGTTGCCGCTGCGTCTGTTTTCTCCTTGGTGTACTGACTCAAGGGAATGGAACAGTCTCTCTGTCTCTCCAGCTCTTGCTTCAGTTTCTGAGCCTTCTCACACTCCCTCTCATACAGAGTCACCTGGTATCGAAGCTCCGCTTCCAATGATGCTCTGAAGACATGCAGCGTGGCCTTTAGCTCCTCATACTGCTCGGTGGGGACGTACTGGGTATTCAGACGTTCCTGCAGCGCTTGTACCTCTTTAGCAGCCTGCAGTTTTTCTTCCTGAAGCGTTTACTGCTTCTCCTCAGCATACTGGAGGTGTGTACACAGACCTTGCAGTTGGTTCTGCAGTCGGTGCTCTGCTTCAAACTTTTCCTTGACTTCTTCTGTCAACTGAAAATGTTCTTCTTTCAGTTTTAAGTTTTCTCTTTTTAATCTTGAATTTTCTCCTTTTTCAGTCTCTGTATTCTTCAGGGCTTCTCTGCAGTCCTCCTTCCATTTACGCACATCTGCTTTGAGAATGACACTCTCCTGGCGTGAGACTTCCTTCTCTAGGTTGAGGGTCTGTAGCTCCTTCTGAGAGACTTTGAGATCTGTATCAAGATTACCAATAGTTTCTTTGGCAATGTCCAGCTCCTCAGTGAGACTGTGTAGTTCCTTTCTGGAAACTTCCAGGTCTGTGCGGCAGCTGTTGGTCTCATGATGTGAGGCATCAAGTGCTCTGTGGAGTGTCTGAACCTCTTTCTGAGATACGTCCACTTCTATCCAGACACTGTTGACCTCCTGTTGTGAGGCATTCAGCTCTATACGAAGAGTGTGAACCTCTTGCTGGAAGACTGTCATCTGCTTCAGTGCCTCCTCATACTTCCACTTTAGCGTAGTCACCGTTTTATCAGATTGGCTCTGCTTTTCATCCATGGCGGAAATAGTAGCATTTGCAGTATCTAGCTCAGTCTTGAGATCGTCCAATTCTGTCCTGGCTAAAGAGTAAATTGTGAGCACATCTTTTTGTAGCCTCACGTTATTTTGCTGTAGCTCTGTGTAACCATCTTCCTTTTGTTTCAATTGTTCACAGAGCATCTCACAGTCATGCCTGGCATTTTTCAGGGCATCTTCAGGGCTGGTCAAGGGATCATCACTCACTGGTTCTGGCTCCACTTCCCTGGGATGGTTGGTTGAGGGTTCCTCACTGTTGGCACCGGACAGACACTTCTTTGGGGTACACGACTTCTGCCTTGGGCCCTCTGGATATTCGGTTACCCGCAGGACGAATTCTCCATTTTCTCTAGGCTGCAGGGCAACTCGGTCCCCCTTTTCCTCCACAGGATCTGCGGACGTGTCTGTTCCTTCCACAATAAGTGAAGAACCGCTTTTCTTTTTCTTTTTCCGCCTTTTTGATTTGGATGACACCGTCCCTTCAGGAATATTGGGGTCCCCATCTTATTTTGAAATTTTAGCAGCTTCATTATATACCCCATGGCTTTTCTTGCAGTTGCTTTAGCTGACAGAAATATTGGGTGATCTGCTGCTCCCGCTCTGTCTCCTGCTGATCATTTTCGTCATCAAAGGGAGCAGTCTTTTCTGTTCGTGCTGAGTTCAGGCACCCCCACCATTCTTGGGGTGTTTTGTGGGTGTGACTCGGTTCGGGTTCCCCGTAAGAGAGGTCTTCCTCTTTATTGGACTGGAAGGGCCACGCTTCCATGGGGTAGGGTTCATTACAGGAACGCTGCATCTTGTCCTCCATTTTTAGGCTATCAGGTGTAATTTTCTTCCTGACCTCAGGAGGCACTATTGCAGCTGTTGCCACTGTATTTGCTAGAACCCCCAATTGTGGTAGTCCTACAGATGGGCATATTTTGCTTGTAGAGGTCGTAGCTCTCACTGGCATCTCTGTAGACTTTTCTTTCTTGGGAAAATTTATTTATTTATTTTTTTCAATATCAGCAGTACTGTGCATGCATTTTCACTTATCAGGTATACAAGATGTGCAGTTGCTAGGTAAAAAAAAAAAGTCTATTTGCTCTACACCATTTATTTGCTAGGTGCAATCTCTCCGCTTCAGCAACAGAATTTGGTTTTCTGCCTGAGTTCAGTAATTTTCAGTCTCATCTTTGGGTATTATGGCATTCACACTTCACACTTTGGGTGTCTGTTTTTGCTCCCAAGATATATATAGGCAGACTTTTTTACTTGCAGAAAAAAAACATTCTTTGCAGTGGACTATTTCTTTCATTCCCGGCAGGGTGACTCAACATTCAGCAATTGGTTTTAAAAAACCTTTTACACAGTTCAGAAATCACTTTTTCCACTATATGGCAATTTTACACTCAGCATTTGTTTGCTAAAAATTCCCTTGCTTCAGCACAATCTTGTATCAATTTTCACTCTTTTCTGCATATACTCCATTCACAGCTGGTAGCTCTATGTGGTGTGGCAACCTTTTTTTGCAAAATCAGTACCACTCGTGGGTCCCCATCTGTATTCACTGCTTCAGCGAAACTTTTGAAAACAACAAACACCTATCCCTTTTTTAAGGGCTGACTCACTTCTTGAACCCTGACTATGGCTGAAAGGAAAAAACCCCTATTTCAATGACCATATTACACTTTGTGATAGGCAAAATAAGGTTTAGCTACTTCAGCAGTCTCTTCTGGGTTTTTTGTAAGTTTCAGTGCAGTGTGGTTTCAGTGGTGTGTATCCCTTTAATTCCGATCTCTGCTGCATGAGGTTTTTCTCTAAGTTTCTCAGACTGTTTGTAGGCAAAAAGCATAAAAAAAATTTTTACATCAAAATCTCCGGTCCTTTTTAACTACAAGTACACCACTTGTCCCACCTCGGACACCAAATGTAGACGGACGTTCACAGAGGTACACAATTGGAGGCTTTTATAAGGTGAAATTATAATAGGCTTTATTGTGCCTTTTCCTTTTTCATCAGGAAATCATCCAAACACAGGGGGGGGGGAACAAAGCTTCTATTCACTTGGGAGTAGTTCTAGTGAAAATACCATGCAATTAATTCACAACTCCCCAAGTCAAGCATGTCTCGCAGCCCCAAAACATATAGCATGAAATAAGCAGATATAAGCAGTCTCTTAATAATGAAAGTCTTATCTGTTCTCTGTTCAGCTCCCTTGTGAGAGTCAAAGACAATATGTGCTCTCTCTCCCAAGTTCAGCTCTCAGTCAGAGCAAAGGATTTACTTCCTGTCTCAAAGGCAGGCTTTTTCTACCACCTCCAATCAGGCAGGTGGTGTTAGTTAATTTGCTACCAGCCGTTAACCACCACACTGCTGGATTAGAGGCACATTTGTGAACAGGGATAAGTCCCCTGAGGACTCCAACAGGTAGCTGGTTAATTGCAGCTTGAGACTATTACCAGGCTTTATCTGGCGCATCAGACAGGTATAAAAGCCTCCTGCTTGAACTGCAGGAGAGATCTCTTGAGCAGAGGGACTGTGTTGCTAGCAAGAGACTCACAGAAATATTGTCTTGAGCACAGAAGGACTGCAAGACGCCAGGAACCAGACCTCTATTCCAGGGCACAGCTGACCCTGGAAACCACCAGAGGTGGCCCTTCAACGGACACTAACCCAGACACAGAGACTGACGTAAAGGGCCCCCTGATTACAGGTACTTCTTTGGACTTTGGGGTCATAGGTTGGAAAGAGGCTTATCCTTCCAGCCCTGCAGAGACGGACAGGGAAAGTGAGTTAGCCCTTACAAAAGGATAGCATGTTTATTTATGTAGCCCCCTGTAAACAGCCTGGGCTACTAAATCTTCCAACTACTTTGGTAAGCCCTGTTAAGGCAGGCCCCAGTAGTAATCATGGGTTTTCCCCCCTTGCAAAGCCTTGCCTGCTTGATTAATACAAGCCTGTCCCTGCTGCAAACCAGTGCAGAGGGGAGGTCTTGTTGATGTCATTGGGGCGGGGCTGACCAAACTTAGTTGCGGTTCGTGTGTGCTCTGGGTCAGTTGAGTTGAGTTCTGAGAGTGAGTCTGTCTACTCCCGGAGTAGAGAAAGGAGAGAGTCTGGAGTGCAGTTGATTTGGAGGGCAGAGGGCATAGTTATGCCTTGGGGGCTGCGAGTGTTGGAGTGTCTGCCAGAACCGACAGGCCAAGAGAGAGAGAGAGTGTAGCTAGGTTCCTGAGGAGTAGGGCCTAGTGTGTAGCAGTGAATCCATGCCTCTCATCCTGCTTAGGGGGTGAGGGAAGAGCTAGCCCCACCCGTGGCGCCCTTGGTTGCGGGTGGAGGCAGGGAGAATTACACCCTTCAGACCATCCTGTGGAGAACGATCTGGCGGGAGAGGAGGAGGAGGTGTACCGTGTACCTGTATTGCTGTGCTGCTACTACGTGCCTGCTAAAGAGAGTACAATAAAGACTATGTTACTTTCATCTACTGTGCCGTGTGATTCTGGAGTATTCACCCCGGGACCAAGGGAGTTCTTCTATTAGGGTCTCTTCCCACATCCCTGGGAATTATAGGAGATGGAGGCGCTGCACCACTAAGACCATATGGAGGCCACTACCTCAGAAGCTGGATCCTGTCTCTCCCATAACATCGCAGGAAGCTCAGGCCCTCCTGTTCCAAACAGGTATGCACCACCCAACACCATGTAACTGCCCCTCATGCACCCTCGATACATCAGTTGAGTCTAGGGGGGGGAATAAGGGTTACATTTGGAGGCGCTGCTGAGATATATGTCAGGACAGGACCGACTTATAGCAAGGCGGAACGGGCAGAGTAAGATGCACTCTCCGTGCAGGTGCTGGAGGAGGAAGGGTGCGATTGCACAAACCGGGGGTAGTCAGGGGAGCGGAGACTCCCGCACAGTGCACCCTGGGCGCCCTTAGGAGGTAGCGTGAGGCAACTGGGGGGTCATAGCGTTAGCCAATCCAGGGACCATGGCCCAGGGCCCGCGTTACGAGGGGTGAAGTAGCTAGATCTGCCCTAGTCCCTTGAGGCAGGTAGCGTGAGGCAACTGGGGGGGTCATATCGGTAATCAATCCGGGGACCATGGCCCAGTGCCCGCGTTACGAGTGGCCAACAGTAGGAGACGCCCGTACCGATGGAGCTGCCGGTACCTAGCTATCACCCACACAGATGCACCACAGAGCACTTGCACGTAGACATCGAGAGTACAGTGCATAGGAGGAGAGGAGTTCCGCTAAGCCTGGGGTAGAAGCCACCTCATTTTAGTGGGCATCAGACAGTATGAAGACGCAAAGTTCACATTTAAGGGAAACATGGTCTAGGTACGAGATACCCGTTAGACATGGAGAGTAGGGCACAGGCACATTTTGAGGGAGTATCCAAGATGGTGGCCATCCCTACATGTGCTCCGCGGAGCAGGAGAGGCGAGCTAAAATGGCGGTTCCCGCCAAGCCTGGTGCAAGCACGTGAGAATTGCAAAAGGAATGTGAGACAGTTGTGGCGGGAAATGTGCAAGAGTCTGGCGCCAAACCAAGATTCCTTGCAGAAGGAGAGGAGCGGCGCGAAAACCGAGAGTCCCCCCACCTGGGCCGTGACTGGTCAGAAGGCCAGACCACATCACTTTGGAGGAGGGAAGGCCCCGCCTCTGGATTCCACCAGAGGGAGGAGGCCCAAGGAGAAACAATCAGGAGAGTCCACCCCAGCGAAGGGAGGGACAGGAAGTGAGAGCGAGGAGCTTCATTTCTTGCTGACAGTCACGGAGAGCGGAGCTTTGCTATTGAACTGTTTCAATCCTACGAGAACTATGTCAGAGATGAACACTAATGTAGTCCAAGTACCAGGCGGCCTGCTGGTGATCCAGATCGAGGTTCAAGAGTACCTGCGGTGTCTGTGTGCCAACTGCGGTGTGCCCGGCGAGGTACCCGGCACCAAGGCACGCTGCTCCTTATGTGGTACTTCTGGCCTACGGAGCCAGAGTCAATGACCGGGACCTCTCGGGGTGTCTCTCCGGGAACGATAACGGAGGGGGCGGAAGGCAGCGAGAGAACGGCCCTGGTTCCCCGTTACAAGCGGGCGGGAAGAACCCAGGCCCAACCGGCTGTCGAGCCGAAAGAACCGTCCAAGGAGAAGAGCGCGACTTCAGTGGAGGTACCGGAGCACGCCAGCTTTGTGCCTGTACCCACTGGTTGTATCGCAGAAGATTCCAGTGACTTCTGAGCGGAGGAGCCGATCCTAATTTCGTCAGAAGAGGATGTTGGTGTATCAACGGTGGCGATGCGCCTACTGGCGAACCACCCGAGCGGCATCAAAGAGGAGCAGCCGAGCGCGGACCCCGTCCGACAGCGAGCGCTGGTGCGGCCTGAGGCCCGAAGCAGTCCCACGACCGTGGTGACTTCCAGTGCGGAGGAGATGGCGATCGATAAGACCCTCGAGGAGCCCGATCTCATCAAAAGCCAGCGAAGCAGTAAGGAAACTTCACCACCCCCTTATTCCTGCAAGGAGGAGACCGTAACCACGGAAGACGAGAAGGAGAGGCTTGAGGCCTACTTATTCGACCGTGCATCGGATGCTCCGCCAACGCCCATGCCGGTCCTCGACGCACTTCCGGTGCGTGACCACGGAGCGGAGTGCGACTCTGCGGGCACACCTGATGACGTCGTGTCCGGTTCCACCGGAAAGAGAAGGCCTAGAATGTTGTTTTCATCAAGGAGTATCGATGCGGCCATTGCCCTGGCTAATCTACGGAGCCGCGGTACGTCGCGAGAAGCAAGGAGCATGGCGGACAACGAATCAAGGAGAGCGTCCCTTGGTCGCGGGATTTCCCGTTTGCTGGACACTGATCTGGACGTTGCCCCAACCCCAGTCCCTAGCTCCACTGCCCCGGCCACTGCCCCTGCCCCGTCATGAGTGATACCACTGGGATTTACCAGGGATAAGTTGTGTAAATTCCCCAAATACTCTAAGGACTTGTGGGATTGGGAACTAAGTGATGAGGGTTCTGATGGGGAGAAACCGTATTCAAATGTAATACCTGTGCCTAACCCTGTACCATTTTGTCCTGCAGCTAGAGGGATAGCCCGGGGCTCACATACTCCAGCAGAGACTGGGCCTTCCAGACCAGTGGTGCATAAAATGAATCCGACAAGGTACATAAATGCTAAGGGGAGGAGAGATTGCTCGCGGTCTACTGATGCGGGTACGTCCGGTGTATCGTCTCAGGTAGAGTCAGAGATAGAACACACAGGTCATTCCACAGAGTACGAGCACCGTGACAAGTGGTGGGCACCCCTATTCACCGGTTACCACGAGGGGATGGACCGTACACGGTTCCTGCTCATAAAGAATAATGTTGTTGATCATTGGTGGGCGGCTGGTTCTTTCACTCAACAAGAGGTGGAGGATGAGTTAGACCATAGATACAGGGAAATAGAGCAAAAGCTTATTGTACCCCGTGGTCCTAGTATTTTGTACGACGAAGTAGCTCCGGAAGAGCCAGTGTTTTGGGTACTGCCTGGCAGGGTGAGTCACAGAAAGCTTACTACGTTGAGTAGGGCTGACAGAGCCATAGTGGCAAGATACAGACAGTCACACGGTTATGAGTACCCTTATGTGCCTGAGCCTATCATGCGGGAGATTGAAGAGAACAGAGACAATTGGCTTAGGGAAGCAGTTCAAGAGTACTTACGGACCAATTTCGGTAAGGCCGGTTATCACAATGAAGATAAGATTAGCGAGCTAGTACGCATATGGAGCATTGGGAGATGTATCTATATGCATGGTGTGAGTTATCGACCAGAACATGGGTCAGTTCAGTCGTTTGCTGTAACGGTCACTGATCACAACGGCAGAAAGATAAGGAAGCCAGACCCTAAGCATTATTATTAGGTTCTCCATGTTAGGAGTACCTGGATTCAGTTTGTGACAAATATTACCTCGTAAATGTTTGATGTAGATGTGTATAACCTGTTTTTGTTCCCCAGGTTGTTCACTGCAGGATGGTACTGCCAAAGCGAGGTCCAAGTGGGGACCATTGGATTCCACCATAGGGAGAATGTAGCCCCTGTAAACAGCCTGGGCTACTAAATCTTCCTACTACTGTGGTAAGCCCTGTTAAGGCAGGCCACAGTAGTAATCATGGGTTTTCCCCCCTTGCAAAGCCTTGCCTGCTTGATTAATACAAGCCTGTCCCTGCTGTAAACCAGTGCAGAGGGGAGGTCTTGTTGATGTCATAGGGGCGGAGCTGACCAAACGTAGTTGCGGTTCCTGTGTGCTCTGGGTCAGTTGAGTTGAGTTCAAAGAGCGAGTCTGTCTACTCCCGGCGTAGAGAGAGGAGAGAGTCTGGAGTGCAGTTGATTTGGAGGGCAGAGTTATGCCTTGGGGGCTGCGAGTGTTTGAGTGTCTGCCGGGACCGACAGGCCGAGAGAGAGTGTAGCTAGGTTCCTGAGGAGTAGGGCCTAGTGTGTAGTGGTGAATCCATGCCTCTCATCCTGCTTAGGGGGTGATGGAAGAGCTACCCCCACCCGTGGCGCCCTTGGTTGCGGGTGGAGGCAGGGAGAATTATACCCTTCAGACCATCCTGTGGAGAACGATCTGATGGGAGAGGAGGAGGAGGTGTACCGTGTACCTGTATTGCTGTGCTGCTACTACGTGCCTGCTAAAGAGAGTACAATAAAGACTCTGTTACTTTCATCTACTGTGCCGTGTGATTTTGGAGTATTCACCCCGGGACCAAGGGGGTTCTTCTATAAGGGTCTCTTCCCACATCCCGGGGAATTATAGGAGATGGAGGCGCTGCACCATTAAGACCATATGGAGGCCACTACCTCAGAAGCCGGTTCCTGTCTCCCCCATAACATCGCGGGAAGCTCAGGCCCTCCTGTTCCAAACAGGTATGCACCACCCAACACCATGTAACTGCCCCTCACGCACCCTAGATACATCAGTTGAGTCTAGGGGGGGGGGGGAATAAGGGTTACCTTTATTTTGTGTTTCCTTAAAATGTATTGCTTAAAGTGATGGGCAGAATAAAACCCATGGTTTAATTTCCCCAAATATTTCTCTCTGGTTCTCCCTCCTCTGCACGTCTCCTACAATCACACTTGCAGGAATCAGTTTGTTTCCTGCCTCTTCTCATTCTTTTCTTGTAGACCTTGTAGGGGTCCCCCCTTAAAAAGTAACTGGGGCTTAGTTCTTTGGTCTAGTTATTGGTTGTGCCTCTACCCCAGAATTATCCGAATCAGTCCGTGAATTTGTATATCCATCAGGACTGTAGTTTCGTAGTCTTTGATCTCTCATCTTTATTTTCCAATTGTAAACCCTGTTATACTGGTAATCAAAAGTGTCTATGTTAAATGTCTTAAGCTTAAAACCTTTAATTTAAAAAAAGAAAGGAAAACAACCAGTTCTAGATGCAAATATTGATGCATCTCATCATTTTCCATAGCCTACCTCCCCATATGGCCACACCCCCAAAGCCAAGGGTGGAAGTAGACTTTTATTCATTCAGGTACTTGGCCAATGGTGGTTGACAGTATACTATCATTAGTCATGTATTTTGCCCTTGTGTTTATGTAGTCCAAGTGAATAATTTGACATTAAACTGTAGTTAAAAACAATACTGTAGGTGTTATCCTTGTGGCGCTTAAATATAATCAGTGATATTACTTATAATAAGAACATAGTGCTATAAAAGTGTTTAACTTACTATACAAAGTGCAAATAATACAATAATTGTGAAGTGATTGGCGATCAAATACACCTTAATAATAAATGTAAATTTGCAGCTCAAACCCTAATTTCTGATTGCTTTCCCAATCCATAAGTTTCTTAGATGTCCAGATGTTTCGAGGAGCGCAGGTACATGTAAAAACAAAACATACATACTGTACAATGGTGCAATATGTTTGTGTAAATGTGATAGCTTCTTTTCAAAGTCCAACGAAATTTCTTCTCACAAATCTCCCACTGTTAAAGTATGTGTAAAGGTTTCTTTGTGGCGCTGTGCCAGGAACATCCGCAGGTATATTCACCTTTGTGGAATGGAACAAGAGAACCAACAATAGTGTAGATTGATAAAGTATATTTTATGAATAAAAGATATGGTAAAACACACTCACATGGTGTTAAATCAATAACAGCATTTTGATCATACTGATCAACGCCAACGGCTTGAAGCTAGGAGCTGGAGCGGTCTTCCTCACTCGTGCATTCAGCTGGGCTCGCGTCGCCCGTCCTCGTGCTTCCGGGTGGAATCCTCAGATGATAGGAAGGGGGCGGGTCCAAGAACAAGCAGGTCGCGCTGTGTTACGTGTCCCACTCGGTAATTCACAGGATACACACTAAGCGTTTAACCTCAACAAAGCACCACAAAGAAACCTTTACACACACTTTAACAGTAGGAAATGTGTGAGTACAAATTTTGTTGGACTTTGAAGAGAAGTTATCACATTTACACAAACATATTGCACCATTGTATGTATGTTTTGTTTTTACATGTACCTGCGCTCCCCGAAACATCTGGACAGCTATTAAACTGTAGTTGACATTACTTAACAATTTTAAATACACCAAAAAAGCGGACCTGCACTGGTAACAATCAATATATAACCCTATAAAACTAATTTATACAGCTATACTGTATGCTATGGTGGTGAGTGTCAGTGCTCCTCTGAGGTACAAATTAATTACAGTATATAAACCAGAAAATATCACAAACAGTTGATGTGACCAGAAACCTCAATAAATGAAGGTACTCCGGGTGTACGTATCTATGCCAAATATACTGTCACCAGTGTGTGACAGATTAGCATTGTACTTTGTACATCTGTTCTATAGTGTAATACGTAGGTAAATGCTATAATTATAATTTGTATCATCATTATTATTCTATCAATAAATTTCATATTTAAAAGTGCTGCAAATATGACACCTGCGTTAGCTAATGGTCAGAGCACAATTTGATTTACATTTTATATATCACGGTGTTTTTACTTGCCATTTCCTTTCAAAGCTGTTGGCATTAAACACATGGTGATATTTTCTTACAGCTAAACAATAAATGGAAGCATTTATTGTATGACAGAAAGTAATCTTTTGTAAAGGAAAATCCTTTTATGCTTGTACATTAAGTATATGGGAAGATATCTGCTTCACTTCTCAAACTTTGCAACCAATATCAGGAAACTGGAAACTCATTTGTAAAACAGATGTGCAGTGATTCTGAAGAAAATAGTTCTATAACTGGGAGAAGCCGTACACGTGGGTTGAAGAATTTCCCCATATCTCCCATTGTCACTGTCCCACGTAGCAGTTCAATTTCTTACATGTTCCCTTAAAGTAACGGTTTACATATTTGTATAGTGTGAAAAATTATTCTCCCTATTATTATTTGTTTTTCTCTGGTTTTGCTGTGTTGAACCTCATGAGCAACTTGTGTTTATCTGTTATTGCCTCATAAATACTTTGCAAATCAAGATCAAAACAAAATGAACAATTTACCTGCGGCTTTCCGGACTGACAAAGACACGAGATGACGATTGTAGAAACCACCCCAAAGCATTTTGTTTATCATGGAAATGTTAAATGTTTACAATAAAAAGTATTCAAACATTACTAATAATTTTCCGATGTTATTCAGGTCCTTTTAACCTAGTAAAGATTCCAATGTTCTCCATTTTGATACTAGAAGGGACTGCCTCTTTCAAGCTGCAATCTCCACACTTTGGGGTTTTATTAGAACTGGAGGGGCCTGCAGAAGTGAACTATGCTATTCTTACCACCTGCAGTACTCCATATCCCTCCTTTGTTACTACATTCTTAACTCTGGAAACCCCCAGGTCTGAGAAATTAATCTTTCAATTTGCCAGTACAATGGCACAAAAAAAAAGCATTGGGGGCATGCAATAATAATCTGTGACATCATGCAGCTTCCTATTGGCCCAATGGAATGAGGTTGACCTGGCCGCCATTTTGATTTCCCAAAAGGGAATGAGAAAATTACAAATTAGAAGTGAATTAACCCAGTAGTATATCGTTTTCTGCATGTTCATACAAAGATGTTTGTGCTTGGTTTCATTTATTGTCTCCCTTCCATGGGTACAAAATGTCTACAGTATAATTACATAACAATTGTACTTATCACTTATTCCTCTCCTTTTCTTTTAAACTAATCCGAGAGTAACAATGATTTATTTAACTTATATTTTTATTAAGGGTTTCAAACCTAAATGCTAGGGGAAGGGGTACACAAAGAAAAAGAGGAGGGGGGAAGGGGGAACAACCATTATGTATCAGAATTCTTACAAACATCAACAATCATATTCCATGGCATACAACCTTTTAAAAACAACACATTCTACACTCCTAAACCCTCTCTACATCCGGGATAATTCCCTTATCCAGTGTTCCAGGGATCCCAGACCCTATCATACTTCCTAGTAGTATGATTCAGAAATGAGGTGAGTTTCTCCATTAATTGGACATCATTTACCCTTCTAATAAACCTCTCTTCTGGAGGGCGGGAGTGTCTTTTTCCACGCTGCTGCTACAGCGCATCTAGCCGCTTTTAGTATGTGAAAAATCAGTTTAAGTGTGTAGTGATTCACATTTTCCTTAGGTTTGGCTAGAATAATTAAGGTTGGATCAAGCGGAAATCTTAATATACGTCACATCTTTTACTAATGTAGCCCATGTTCGCCCCCCCACCCCCCCTCCCGGACACAGATTGTCCCTCTAGGGTGTAGTGAGGGCTGGCTACGTGTATCTGGGTGGTGCGTACCTGCTTGTAACAGGAGGGCCTGAGTCTCCCACGTTGGTATTGGGGACAACAGGACCAGGCTTCTGGGGTATTTGCGTTCATCTTCTTTAGCAACGGTGCAGCGCCTCCATCTCCATAAGTCCCAGGGATGTTGGATAGGACCCTTAAAGAGAAAACCCTGGTCCCAGGGCGAATGATCCAGCTCTCACACACACACAGTCTTTATGTAAAATAGCAGCAGCTCTTTATTGTCCTTACAGCTTAGCAGTGGCAGCACACAACAGCAGCAGTACACAGAAGTTCATATGCACAATGCACTCCACAGGTGTACAGACTTGTTCCTCTCCTCTCCTTTCCTCCAGGAATGTACCCCTGCAGGATGGCCTGGTTGGGGCTGCAATACCCCTGCCTCCACCCAAGGTAGGCCCTGTGGATGAGGCCAGATCTCTCCCCCCTCACCCCCTCAGCATGGTGAGGGGCATTGGTCCACACAATATAGTGCTATCCGTTCTACTCAGTCTGGCTGAGGGTCTCCTCCTGTCTCCTGGATCATACTCCTAGGGTAGAACTCCTCACCACACTCCTCCTCTCACAGGACATAACAGCCGTCCTCCTTTCTCTCTCAGCTCCCAGGACAGACAGTCACTCACAGGAACAGCCTACTAAATAGAGTACAGCCCTGCCCCCTTATGATATCAACAGGACCTCCCCTCTGTCTCAGGCCTGCCACAGAGTCAGGAGCCTACCTCTATCACTCAGGTCAGGGCTTGAAGAGGGAAAACCCATGATTACTACTGGCGCCTGCCCTTAACAGGACTTACTCCAGTAGGAGAAAGTTATGTAGTCCACTATTTCTTACAGTGGCTACACTAATATCAAAACTGCCCTCCAGTATTTCTGCATTACTGGACAATACCACCAGATATGTTCCAGGTCTCCTAACTGTCAACATCCCCTCCAGCATCTATCAGAGGCCTCTGGGAACATCTGCTTTAGTATTTTGGGGGTGTAATACCAGCGTAACAACATTTTATATATATTCTCTTTTGTTACAGTACATATAGAAGTTTTACCCGTATTCTCCCATATGTCTTCCCAGTCCTCCCTTGTTATTTCTGTCTGGAAATCCAGAGCCCACTGATCCATATATTTATGGGCCGGCGTATCCTTTTTGGGGATTAAGCCCTGGTCTGGGATGATATCAGCCCTTTTTGGTATGTCTTTGTTTTGCATAAATCTTCGAATCGTGTGTATCTAGGAGATTCCTCATCATAATAACCTTGGAGCACAAAATGTTGGATCTGCATATACTTAAACAACTCCATTTGGGGTAGACCATACTTACCCATCAATTCCTCAAAAGACATTAGCTTGTCTTTTGCTAACAAATCTCCCACCTCCAAAATCCCTCTGTCTACAAATGTCAAAGCACTTTCCCTGAAAACCTGGGAGAAACCCTGGGTTACCAAATAGAGGTGTATGGGGGCCAAGCTTTATGTATCATGTGTATAGTATTAGGCCGGTTCCATACTGTGTGCACGCGCTACACCGTGCGTGCGCCAGTTTTAGTTGGCTGAGGTTAGTCAGCCTTTCTATAATGGTGCCGCATGCGCGCACGGCAGTGAGCGTGGAACCTGCCGACAGGAGAGAGGATGAAGATAAGAAAGAATGTGCGCCGCTACCGCCGCTGAAATGTATGTACAGTACTGTATACAGATGCAGCCAAGAGTATCCGAACACTTGCCTTTGAAAATCTGGGGCAATCTCCCAGTAATGCTGTGACATTTCTGCAAATATACTAATGGCACATCGGATTAACACAGCGGGAGTCCCTGGCAGTCTCATTCAGTTTGAGCAGGGAGGGAAGTGGGGATGACTGTAGGCCTGAGCGGCAGATGAGGCACAACCATGGCGGAGGAGGGCCCAGTCAGGTGGAGGAGGACGGCACAGCCAGCAAACAATCATGTTGGGCCCAGCTTCTGGTATCAGCCCCGGTTCTCCTCCCCCACATCACTGACCCTGCTCAAACCATTACTATGGGGCCACTGGCCACACCAGGTTTTAGGAATAACCAATGCTTTTGCATACAAGTGTGAATGCACCTAATTGCCATTATGAATGAAATGTTGAGTGTTTGACACAGAGTCTTGAATCGAGGTTTAAGAACCACTGCTTTGTATAATTCACATTCCTCTGAACCACTGCTATACCTGATGAAGCCTACACACTGTAAACTGCCTGGCAGTTCAATATAATATTACACATAATATTTTCTTATTATACTCCTATAATGAAAATAATTAAGAGCACGAAAATTATGTTTAGTCTGTTGACATCTAATGTATTTTAAATCAGATTAGTATTTTGTATTTACTTTTGCTCACTTGTACTGTACCTCTTTCTTATTCAACTATAACTATCATTAAGACAAACCAAATGTTTATAACAAAACATTTTGCTCATGTCTTCAATCTCAGTAGCTGGAAGAAAACCTTTTGTCCACAATGATTTTGGAGTACAATGAATTAAATGGTTCTAAGAACTCTTTGGAGATCTCAAGAGATTATCAAAGATTAAAGTGGTTGGATGTTGGGCAAGTCTGTGAGGGATTTAAATCTAAGTAGTTATTGTATTTATCCTGTGTTTGGATATTACATTTATATTGTAGGGCAAAATAATGGGAGTCCAACTGCTCATCTATTTGTAGATTTAAAGCAATCTAAATCCTTATATATATATATATATGTTGAATGTAATCATTACAAAAGATTTAATACTGTAAACTACTGCTGTAATCCTCTCTTATCTTGTTTTCCTGTGCATAAAGCAGTTAGATCATTTTATCTTTATTCTGAGCAATTTAACGCAATATCCACGTATACTTCTATGTTTATTGTATAGTTCTTTGTTATGTGATACAGGCATACCCCGTTTTAAGGACACTCACTTTAAGTACACTCGCGAGTAAGGACATATCGCCCAATAGGCAAACGGCAGCTCGCGCATGCACCTGTCAGCACGTCCTAAACAGCAATACCGGCTCCCTACCTGTACCGAAGCTGTGCGCAAGCGGGGAGACTATAGAGCCTGTTACACATGTGTTATTTACATCAGTTATGCACGTATATGACGATTGCTGTAGAGTACATGCATCAATAAGTGGGGAAAAGTTAGTGCTTCACTTTAAGTACATTTTCGCTTTACATACATGCTCCGGTCCCATTGCGTACGTTAATGCGGGGTATGCCTGTATAATCTATTTTTGAGAGCTGAAACAGGAGATTATCAGTGAATTCATTCTTAGCTAAGATATCCACTGTTATCAACTACTCAGTAATATTGGTGAGATTGCTATGATGGAGGGTCAGTTCCACAGAGCAGCATACACCATTGCAACAAATGAAAGTACTCAGCCATTGAGCACCTCCTCTACCATTTTGTACGTTATTTTATATGATTTTTATGCAATCTTCTGATATTTTCTACAACAAATATGAGATTTCTTTATAGATTACAATATAGTGTACAGAATTCTAAACACCTCACAGGTCTCTTCTTCCAGTGTGGGTCCATTAAAGCAGCGGTTTCAAACTCCCATATTACGTCGGTCAATAGTAAGCAACAACGCCGTTTGACGCGGCTTGCTATTGGCTGGCGTAATGCAGGGGATTTAAACAACCAGGAAATATAAGTATGTATTCCCTGCTTCCCGCCCATTAAAAAAAAAAGGGGGAGCCTATCATGGCAAGTGGTACTTTAAAAGATATCACAACCTACAGAGAATCAACATTGTTCCAGGACCAATGTGGCTTCTAGAACTTTATATACTTTACATAAAAATATGTCAAATAGTTTCTTTGTGAAAGTCGAGGCAAATCAACAAATATATCACAGAATACAGTGTATGGACCGTACTGTGGTTACCAGAAGCTACTGTAGCTCATATCTACTAGGGGCTCATATCTACTGTATTTATGGTAAGAATGCTGCAGTGATTTAAAGGCTGCAGTTGCCAGTGCTGAGCTACTCCTCATTCCATACTGTAGATTACGTAGTTACACAGTAGATGAGGTTGGAAAATGACATACGTCCATCAAGTCCAACCTATGCTACATTTAAATAACAGATACTATATCCTATAATTTTACTTACAGTATATTGAGCAAGAGGAAGGCCAAAAAAAACCTGAGTGAAATATCATCTGATATCTCATAACGGAAAAAATAAATTCCTTACTGACTCCAAATATTGGCAATCGTATTACTCCCTGAATCAACATCCTTCCCATGTTTACATAATTGGTATACCCCTGTAACCTTTCCTTTCTAAAAAGACGTCCAACCATTTTTTTATGATATTTATTGTATCTGCCATCACAGTCTCCATGGGTAATGAATTCCACATTTTAAAGCTGCAGTTCAGTCAATATCCTGCATGTCTGTTTTTTTTTAATAAATCAGTTCTGTAGTAAGAAAAAATACTTTTAGCATTTCTGTTTTTAAAAAAACAACTTTGAAAGACCAATTTTCTTGTATTCTATTTTAACAGCCATTTGCTAAGGCACTGCCCCTTCATGTCCTGTCACAAGCTCTGGCACACCCCTTTGTCAGCCCTGCCCTCCCTCTAGCACTTGTCAGTGCAGGAATGCTCATGAATATTCATGAGCTTCCACTGCCAGTCAAACAGATTATAAACAGATCCCAGCTTTTAATATGTCACCAAATTTCGACATATCAATACGTGGAAATCGAATTGACCTGCAGCTATACTGTTCTTTAGCTAATTAGAGATTGCACACATGAAACTATTGAAGTAAAAAAATAAATGTAAAAAAAAAAAAAAGACTGAACTGCAGCTTTAACTGCCCTTACTGTAAAAAAAAACCCTTTCCTTTGTTGCTGGTGAAATCTCCTTTCCTCCAACCTTAATAGATGAGCCTGTGTCCTTTGAGCTGCCCTTGGGATGAATAGTTTTTTTTTTCTTGTTTTTTAAGCGCCTTGTATTGTCCCTGAATATATTTGTACTGTATATAGTTATCATATCCCATTTTAGACACCTCTTTTCTAATGTAAACCAATCTAATTTAGCAAGCCTCACCTCGTAAATCAGATTCTCTCCCCCACTTCTTTCTCTCTTCCCCCCTTCTCTCTTCCCCTCTCTCCCCTCTTTGCTCCCTCTCTTTCTCCCCTTCCTCCCTTTCTCCCTCTTTCTTACCCTCTCTGTCCCATTCCTCTCTCCCCATCTGCTTTCTGTCTCCCCCTCAGTATCTTCCCCCCCTTCCTCTCCCCTCTCCTCCCCCCCTTCCTCTCCCCTCTCCTCCCCCCCTTCCTCTCCCCTCTCCTCCCCCCCTTCCTCTCCCCTCTCCTCCCCCCTTTCTACCCACTCTTTCTTCCCCGCCTCTTCTCTCTCCCCCTCCTCTTCTCTATCCCCCCTTTTCTTCTCTCTCCCCCTTCTTTTTCTCCCCTCCAGGCCATTATCAATCCTCCCCCACCAACCCCCAGGCCCATATCTCGTTCTCCATCCCTCAGGGAGCCCTAATGCACCGGAAGGGGAGCTGTTCCAGCAATTTATCCTGGGCCCCAATATTACTTTTGGCAGCCCTGACGATATCCTTCAGCACTGTGAGGAGAAATGAGTACCAGTTATGACTTGATTTTTCAATAATAAGATATAGCTCCAGACTCAATTTCTTGGCATTTATCATTTAGTCACCAGTTGAGTCATCATGTACTGTATGCTGAAATAAATTGTGGGTGTTTATCAAATTAAAGTAGATTCTTGTGCAATACTTGGCTGTCCTCTGCATAAGCATTTACTCAACTGACCTCAGTGGAAGGATGAACAGAGAAAGCACTCACAGGCTAATTTTAAGAGGATACTTTCATTTTTGTGACCTACAAATGAAATCACTAGTTTCTTTTCACAGCATTAAATGGTGCATATATTTCAGGTATTTCAATTTTAATTATTAAGCTTGAGATTTTACTTATTGCCTATTAGAAGCACAAGTAACCACCTATAGTTCTCATAATCACTGGATTTAAAGAAAGAAAGTTTGAGGGTTTTCAGCCACAAAGTTTAAAAAGAATAATACTGACTGCAATTAGGCCGTGATTTATCGAAGAGAGATGTGGGGTATCGAGCCCATTCAAGTGGTAACTGCTATTCAAGTCAGTGGTAAATATCAGTAACACGTGTTGAAACTTACCTTGGACAACTAATGAAGACTCACCCAGAATGTATAATAAAAAGATGTGCTTATGGGTAAATGCTAAAGAAATGCATTTATTGATCATTGTTCATCTTTTCAAAACTATGCTGAACAAATGAAATTCCCAAATCCAAGACGGCACAGACACATTCCAGTGGTGTAGCTGACATGTATTTTCTGTTTATGGTGTGTAGGCACTCTTACTTTCTGTGGTGCTTGTTCTTGGTAATGGTTCCCATGGGAATCGAAACTTAGAATAAATATAAATCCTCTCTTTGAATGAGAGTGCACTTTTTATCTGAATTGTTCTACATTTGATGCGAAATAACCAGTATTAATCAGCCGGAATACCTCCACCTTGCTTATTATTTATAATACCTTGGAGTAGTTTGGACCAGTGAGTATGATGAATCACTGTCCAGATGAACCAAAGCACCCTAAATGCCGCTGCTGTAGCAGTATGTGTCAGTATAAACAAACCCTAATACACAGAATATACAGCACTCTAGCATACATAAGGAACCCTAGCCAGGTCTACCAAAAAACAATGAGGTAGTGTGACTGGCTGAATGAATGGGATCCTGGCTAATAATATAGCTAATACAGAGCTAAGAATACTGTAGATAGATGATAGAATATAGGGTTTGTATATAATCAGCTCAATATCACTGGCTATAAATATAACCCTAGGAGAAGCAAAGCAATAAGTCCCTAACCACAATGTGGGTATAACATACTAGGCTCACATACATAGTAACAACGGTAGGGCTGACTCAGATCAGGTAGGTATAAAGTCTGTTCAGCGTCTTTCAGGTAGGTGGTGTTATAATAACCAAACTATCTATAAGGTAGTAAACAGTACTGACCCAACACCAACTCTGTTGTCAGAGTTGATCTCTAAAGGATCAGTACTCAGTGAGAGGTAGGAGATAAATACATGGTAATGCTGAAATAAAATAAACAGCTTACTGCTACCGTGTGACAGCAGGGAGAAGGGTATCTTGGTTCGTGTGGGCCCCCCTTGTACTAAATTGTGTAAGGTAGTCGAATCAGAGCAGGATGTAATTTCTCTCCAGAAGGACTGCAACAGTGGCCCCATGGCCCAAGCCAGAATCCTCACATTGGAAATAGCCGCTAGAAAGGTGCAATCTTTGGCTAGATTGAGGCAGAACTGTTTAGGTGTTCACACCTCTACAGGTACAACACTAGGTAACTACCAAACTGAGATGCCACGTGAGTCAATCGGTATGGATAAAAACTTCGCCCAGCTTGAACCACCCATGATTAATGCTACAGAACCCGATGCAGGTGGTCACCATAAACTCAGGGAAGAAAAGATCACCCGACACAGGGAAAAACTTGTGACCAAGCGGTCAGAAGAAAGACTGTGCTTTTAAAAAGTTCTCCTCGAGCGACTGAAGAGTGCTGATCTCAAGCACCTTCTTGATGAGACACTACTAACCTGGAGAAAGGGCTCTAATCCCAGCAGGATTGAGGGTTCTCTTTCTCCATCCACTCTCATTCGAGCCGCAGAGATATCTTGAGTGAGAATGGAAAGATAGGCTTTAGCCGTGGTAAGCCTGAGCGTCCCACAAACAGGGAAGGTATGTAATGGGGACTTATGCCTGTTTAAATTAATTGCAACCACTCAATTAGCCAGTCTTCACCTGGCTAATCAGAACTTTAAAAAGCCTCCTGTGGAAATCTGCATAGAGAGATTTTCCTTAGCACACAACGGTGCTGACACAGGAGTGAGACAATGTCTTGTGCACAAAGGCTGCGCAGAGATCAAGACACGGGACACCACTGACCTGAAGGATTACCTGCTTACGGTACCACTTGAGACTTAGGGGTGGTAGGCTGGAAAGGGGCTTTTCCTCCCAGTCTTGCAGAGAGAGGCTGGGGAAGTAAGTTAGGCCTTAAACCGGGGTTGGTGTTTTTTGCTTTTTTTTTGTGTGTGTGTATGCTCTACAGAGTTTAAAGGAACAGGCTCAATAAAGACATCTTTTAATTTCACCCAAATTGGTTTCCCATTAGTGTACCTCTGCACATATCTCTTGCACACATCCTTTAAACCATAGCACACTTTACTCATATGGCTAATATAACTTTCCCTTACACTCAAAGACAAAACACACCTTGCATCTTTTAAGTGCATCTGTTTCCAGGTACTTTTTTCACGGCCTATTTTTTCTTTTTTTTTAAAGCTACCTAATGCAATCCATGCAATATCCTACGTGTTTTTGTTTTTTATTCTTTTTAATAAATCAGTTCCGCAGTATTAGATAATACTTAAATTGATAATTAAACTCTTAATGCTATTTTGTAAAGATTGGGGAGTCACACCGTCCTCAGCGCGCTCCCCACTCACCTCCGCTCCCTGCTCTCGCCGCTGGTAGGGACGCCGCTCCGTCGGGGTCTGCTCCGAAGGCAGCGCGCGCACCCTCCTCCAGGCTTTATGCCTCTACTAGTGGTTCGCATCCTCACGCCGACATCAGGGGCGCTCAGCGCACACAGGCCCCTGCTCTTCAGAACCTATCAGGAATCCTCATCCCACCCGATTCCTTCTCCGGATTCACCAACCACGTCCTTCGCTGCTGACGCACCTCCACGCTGCAGATTTTTCATTGGTTGCTCGCTCCTACTTATGCTCAGCTGTCCCACTGGCAAATTGGCTGAGCATAATTCAATATTCCGTTGCGTTCATTGCTTCCTAGCCTCGCAGTCTTGTCTTGTCCTCTTGTTCGCAGCTCTCTGTTATTGACCGTGCTTGTTTTGGACTCCGCTCTTCTGTACTCCTGACCCCGGCTATTTACGACAATCCGCACCTCTCCAACCCGGACCTCGGCATCAGTACAATGACTATTCTCTTTCCATCCCGACCCCTGGTTATAGTACCAATAACAATCTGTTCCTCTCCAACCCAGACCCCGGCAAGTATATCGGCTATCCGTACCTCTGCAACCAAGACCCGGCTACCCTGGCCAACCTACACTCAAGACGCGCCCACCCGGCTGTGGGTGTTGTTTATATTCATGCCCACCTCGGCCTCGTGGTCACGCCTTGTTTGTGGTGAGCACATCATGACATATATTTTTAATGAATTTTAATATAATGAGAATCCTTTGATTTCTATTGCAGGTTTTAACTCACTTGCCCAGCAGTGCAAGATCTTTGTGACACTTTCCTGTTTGTGATCATTTGTTGCCAATATTCCCAGCAGTTTCAGCTGCAAACTGTAACAATAGATAATGTTACTGAAAGTCAACCATTTAGTGAACCCAGGGATGCAGGATCTTTACAGAACTAAACATAGGTTGAACTTGATGGATGTACGTCTTTTTTCAACCTCATCTACTATGTTACTACAGTATACAGAAGCTTAGGTAATTCGTTTTCAATACAGGTAATCAAAGGTGGTATATATTAAAAAAAAAAAAAAAGTGCTGCTTGGATTGCGTCTTTAACCGAAATGACCTGTTGTTAATATAGAAAGCTTGAACACAAAAGGCTAAATATAAAAAAAGCTGTGTGTGCTGGGCACGCGCATAGTAAGTGAAACTTCTTTGTGTGCTGGCATCAACATATAAAGTAACAATAATATTAGATGTTGTTATAGATGTTTGTAATAAAATTGAATAATTTTTAGATGTTACAATTGTATAGTTTTATTTTTTGCTTTTAAAAATCCATACTATCATTTTTAATACATGAAATAATCGACTTATGATAACTGAAGTAAGATACATATATTGTCGATTCTAAATTATCTAAATGTCGTTGAAAAACTGCATCAATAGTGGATCCAGATGTTGTAGTTGCTATGGCTGGATTGGTGTTGAGAGTTAAATTGAATTTTTCTTGTAGTAATCTAATAAGTGGTAGAGCTTCTTGAGATAGAAAGTTGATGTTAAAATCACCAGTTAATATGATGGGTACTTTGTCGTAATGTTTGTTGAACAATCCATCACCTTCAATAGAGTACGGTAGTAGAATGAACTCAATGAATTTGATGATATTCTGTACTGTTTGGTTTGGTGAACAATATATGACGATGGAGAGGACAATTTTGCCATTAGGTAAGATATACTCTGCTGCACATATGTCTCCTATTGGTGGGACATTAACTGCTAATCCTGTAGTCTGACTGTCAATGATGTGCATATGAGGCCTCATAATATGTGTATTATTGCGTTTGTTATGATATATAGCAACTCCCCCGACTATAACATGTTGGCGTTTAAATTTAACAACACACTCAAAGTTATCAATAGTAACATTTTCATTGTTGTGTAACCAAGTCTCGGAAAGTAGTAATATGTTACACTGTTGCGTAACTGTATCAGTGAGGTCTGTGTTGTGTGCTCGAAGGCTTTGGCAATTTAGTGAGAATACACAACAATTATTTGGGTCTTTGAGTACATTAAGTAAAGTTTCTTGCAGGGTCTGTAGTTTGTTGTTTTTTAGTCTTGAAAACTCATTTTGTAGGTCAATTGTGGACGTAGCGTTTCTAAGTCCATGATAAAATTTCTTTTGACCATTTGCTGCGACAATGTACAGACCATTGATGTCAGTGACTCGCGATAAAGCAACGTATACTAATTGTTGCTCATGTCCCTTTTCATACTCGTAGACTACGGAATTAAATGTGCCACCTTGTGATTTATGTATTGTTATTGCACAAGCCGGGATCAATGGAAAATGATTTCGTTTAGCCGTGATAGTTCTATTTTTATTTAGTGCTATACTTGATGTGCGTCTTGTTATTGGCACAGCAGATGGGTTGATGTTGTTGGCTTGCATGTAATGAGCGTATTTTTTGCGAGCTATTTTTCCCACTTTTGGCGATGTAAGAAAAGTTAGCCATACCCGTTGTATTTGTCCATCATCGCTGTATTGGATGTGAGCTAATGATCCTAAGGCACCATTTGCTAAGCTGTCAGAGACATCTACATTAGTTGTTACAAGATATGGCTTTGCAATGACAAGCGGTAGTTCGTAGGGTAAGCCGCCGGTATCCAGAACAGACATTTTATAAAGTTTTTGTCGAACGTGGGCTTCCTGCTCTGCGTTTCTACAGCCAATAAAGATATCTATTGCTGTTGAAATTGTTTTTTCTGGTGCGGCACTCAGGATGGATTGGTTGTAGGTGTTCACTGAATCATTACGCAAAAAGAGACGTATTCCGTTGGCGCATAGATGGTCCGCGTCTTCCTTGGTGTAGAAACGTGATTCAATGAGTTTTTGCTCACATTCATCTAATTTTATGCCATTACCAATTTTAGTTAGCACAGTTGAGAAGGTTATGTTTGACTGGCGCATAACTTCATCTAGTTCATAGTATTTCAGTCCACGCCACAAAGTGGGGCCCGCGATACGTTGTTTAATTTGTTTATAGATGGGTGTTGCTCGAACGGGAGGTAACTGACGTAAGTCGCCAATGAGAAAGAGGCTTTGGCCACCAAAGTTGGTTTCAACATTTCCAGTTATCTGCTTCAGCCTGGCATCAATTTGAGACAGTAACTCAGCACCTATCATGCTCACTTCATCAATGATAATCACTTTGATGTATTTAAAAAGACTTCTATATTGTTGTACAACTTCAGTCGAAAGAGGTACATTTTTAGAAATGGATATTTTTAGTGCAGTGTGTACAGTAGTGCCATCTATTGCAACGGAAGCTTTTCCAGTTGATGCACAAGTAATATATGAATTGCAGTATCCATCAGTGTTAGTGAAGCGATTGAAAATGTCCATTAGAAGGCGTATGACAAAAGTTTTGCCACAGCCTGCGGGGCCAGTAAGAAATATTTGAAGTGGTTCGCTATTTGGAGAAAGTAGACTCCAAATGACATGCATCAAGAGTCCTTTTTGTTTTTCATTTGCATTTTGCATTAGTTTGCAGAATTGCTCCTTACAGAGTAAGTTCTCACGTTTCTTAGCTATAGCACCAAGTTTATTGAGGGTGGCGAGTTTAAGATCTGCATTCATTGCACTTTCAGGATTATCATAAAACTGTTTGAATGCATTGGGGTCTTCTTGTAATCGAGTCACTAAAGTATTTAAGTCGTTTTGGCATGTCTCATCGGGATCTGCTGTCCCTTCCTCTCTGCACATTTCTTTGCATATTTGTATTGTTTTACGAATGTCCAAGTCGGATTCGTATATTTTGCGTTGTTGTAAGATGAGCTCTTCATTATTATTGTATATGGTAACAAATTTTATCTCTGATAGAATGTCCTCCTCCTCGTTGCGAAATGCTATGTGTAAAGTAACCATTTCACGTTTATATTCGTTAATATCTTCAGCCATGTCATAATTACGGTAACGTATGACACGTGGAAACTGTCGTTTTTTGTAAACTCTTTTGGCATTACATGTGTAATTAGCAACAAAAGATGCCAATGTTAAATTTTCTAAATCTAATGGTCTTTTCTCATATTTGTCAAACCAGTTGTCTTTCCAAATATCACTGGAATCATCTGTGAGGTCCTGTTCATTCATTTCATCGTTGGATTTCTTAAGTCGCTGTCGTTCAATGGGCCAGACAGTGGGTATGTAAACTATGACTACTGAGCTTTGAGACATGGGTTGGCGTAGTAAATACCAGGCGGCTTCTTGGCTTGTGATTTCTACGGTGTTGAGCATGTCGATGCTTAGCTTTCTGGTAATTTCAATTATATCAAATTCAGGATGTTCATTCATGATGTTAATGATCTGTCGTTGTAGGTTACTGATACCTCTATTTGTTTTGTTAACATATTCTACGACATACGCAGCACAAGAATATTCTTCAGTTATAAATTGTATGTCAGTATTGGACTGTAGAACGTTAAATATGAAATTATTGAATGGATTGTGCCACTTTTCACTTGGTTCTCTCTTTAGGAAAACTTTCGGACTTTTAATGCCAGCTCTGAGAACATCTAAGTAGTAGTCGTATGAACGTATATTATTTGCTATAAAGAATGTGTCTATATTGGCGTAATTGTTGTTCTCTAGATTGTTCCACATTGTTTTGTAATGAGCAGCATATTTTTTTTGACGTTGGTCTGTTTTGGGCATTGGCACTAATATAGTTGTTTTGCGACACGGCATGAATGGCGCTTCAAAATGACATATTTGTTGCTTATTTGTGGCAATTTTCTTGTAACACGTAAACGTATGTTTGTGTGTTTGAAGTTTGATATGTCCAGAAGCATTGCTAGCCGATACAGATATCAGTTGATCTATCATGGCAATAGCGTCGGTTTTGTTTGCACCAAGTGGGTCGGCTGGGGCGTTATTTAACCAAAGGAGAATGTGAGCATGTGGACTACCACGATGTTGGAACTCTATTCGCTTAAAATAATTGATGACATAGAATGTTCCAAAGGGGCTTGATCTTTTTGACTGTAGTATATTCATAAGAACATCAACAATTTTATTGAAGTATATGGCACATGTAACTGCATCCTCATTAATTAATGTAGTCTTGTCCATGAAATGTAAATTTGCTGCATCATTCTCACTAATATCTGTACCATTGTTTTGGAACTTGTAAAGTATTTTAAGTAATCGAGGCCAACCAAGTTCATTAGCACTCAGAGTTAAGAACATGGTTGGTTTTCCAAGCTGTCTTATCATAGCAAACAAATCACGTTTGCGTTGTGCCCAGTAATATGTAGAATTTGGAATGGTACGTAGAAAAGCTAAGTTGTTCTCTATGCAGTTGTTGATGTACTGTTTAGATTCAACTTGGTGACGTGTAAGTTTGGTGTCCTTTCCTATGAACTTGAATGCAACCGTAAGAGAGTCGCGTGTTCTTAAACGCATAATTTTCATTGCTACATATAGTAGATGATATGGCGTGATGGCACGTCGATCAGAACGGCGTAGTTCGCTGGTTGCCATCATAAATGGTGTTACACGTAAATTATCTGGAAAAGTTCTGAACTGTCCAAGATATATGCTTGGAAATGATAATTCCTCTGCGTACTCGTCAAATAATAAACTGTGTGGTCTGCTCATTTCTCCAGGTGCAATGCGCAGATACTTGTCCTCGCTCCATAATAAAGTCTGCTGTTGTGCAACGAGACTATCGTCAATAGTTATGAGCTCACTTATTGTTTCTTTTGATGTTTCTATTTGCATTTCATTGTCATTAAAAAATGATTGATCAATTGTGATTTGATGCAGACGATAGAGTGGTGTTTGTACGAGATACTGTAACCAACATTTAACCACTCGCTTGTTAACCAACCCTATCAAGTAGCTGGACTTGTGCAATTTTTTGCGTTTTATGTGAACGTTAATACAGTGATCATCGTTGAGCATTCTTGGCAAACAATTGACCATAGTATTAACAGAGACAGGAATATTTATTATTTGTCCTAAAATGGCATATTGTCCATATGCGTGTCGCAAGCGTCTGATTTGCATAAAGGGTAGTCGTGGCGAAATTAGGCGCTCTGTAACTAAGTCAAGCTTAGGTAAATGTGCTGGTACTTTAGGGTAAATAAAACCATTTGAAGTAGATAAAGGTGGAATGGTGTCTCTAGCGAGAGAAGCTCTGCAACTGTTACAAACTTTAATGTCCTTAACATTGAAGTGTGGAAAAACAGTTTGTAGTAGTGGAGCATGTTTCTCAGCAGGTGTTTTGATATCATTTTTGAACCATAATCTTTGACAAATGTAACATTCGTATCCAAACATGTTATTTAAGAATGTTCTTTCAAACTGCCGATGAGCATTTAGATGTAAATTATAATTGTCATATGGTAATGAAGTTTGGTCTGGAATTTCAGTATTATGTGCTGGATTACTGTTAGTACTTGCCGACGGAGTAGGGCCACATGAAGGTAAAGCCACAGTTGTGGGTGGTGTTTTCACGTTTTCTAGTTGCTTTTTTCGTTGTCTCCACTCTCTGTTACGTTGTAGTTGACTTTTTGGTGTTTGTTTTGGTGTTTTGGAGGCTCTAGCACGAGCACGATACTCACGCACTCTTTCTGTGCTTGTCTTAGCCATTTTTTTTTTAGATACAGAAACAGTGTGTTACAGTGTGCGTGTGTTACAGTGTGCGTGTGTTAGTGTGTTACACAGGGTTTGTGACACAGCGTTTGTGACACAGGGGGTGTGGGTGGGTGGTCTGCGCTCCGTATCCTTTTATTTAAAATTTAATGTGCGCGTGGGGGTAACGACGCCGCTGCCAGACGCTTCTGCGCATGCGTGGCGTCCGACAGGGTCGCCATGACTACTGCGCATGCGCGGCGCGGGCTGCGCAGAGGTTGACGGCAGCTGAACAGCTTGCTGCCTGTACGCGAGTGAGCCCAGCGGGGGGAGCTCTGTCTGAGTCTCCCGCCCGGCGGCAGGGGAGTCTCCCGTCCGGCGGCAGAGGAGTGTCCAGCCCCGCGGCAGAGGAGTCTCCCGCCCCGCGGCAGAGGAGTGTCCAGCCCCGCGGCAGAGGAGTGTCCAGCCCCGCGGCAGAGGAGTCTCCAGCCCGTGTATCCTGTGGCAGCAAGCCCACCTGCGGAGGTATGTGTATGTAATTATGTGTGTTTGTTTGTGTCAGTGTGTTTGAGTGTGTTTGCTCCGGGGGCAGGGGGACTTGCAGGGTGACAGAGGAGTGCAAAGCCGGGGCCATGAGTGTTTGCTCCGGGGGCAGGGGGACTTGCAGGGTGACAGAGGAGTGCAAAGCCGGGGCCATGAGTGTTTGCTCCGGGGGCAGGGGGACTTGCAGGGTGACAGAGGAGTGCAAAGCCGGGGCCATGAGTGTTTGCTCCGGGGGCAGGGGGACTTGCAGGGTGACAGAGGAGTGCAAAGCCGGGGCCATGAGTGTTTGCTCCGGGGGCAGGGGGACTTGCAGGGTGACAGAGGAGTTTTATGCTTCTGACATAAGAGGAATAACAGCGGTGGGACCGGAGCAGCTTCAGACAGCTGACGGAGTTCCCCCAGCAGCGCCTGACGTCACTGGGACGTATAGTAGCGTTAGGAGCGGCGCCGGCGGATGTCTGCGGCCGTGTGGGGGGAGCGGGGGCCATGAGTGTTTGCTCCGGGGGCAGGCGCCTGTAGCGCATCACTCCCATTCACCTGCCCTAGTGCTTCTGACATAAGAGGAGGAATAACAGCGGTGGGACCGGAGCAGCTTCAGACAGCTGACGGAGTTCCCCCACCAGCGCCTGACGTCACTGGGACGTATAGTAGCGTTAGGAGCGGCGCCGGCGGCTATCGCCGCCGCCGCCGCATATGTCTGCGGCCGTGTGGGGGGAGCGGGGGCTATTAGGAGCGGCGCCGGCGGCTATCGCCGCCGCCGCCGCATCTGATTTGTGGAGCGGGTGTGATGTCAGTGTTGGGGTCGGGCTGAGCCAGAACACAGCCCGGCCTCAACTGCCAGCACTGACGTCACATCCGTTTCATTTCTGTCTCCACAATTCTTTTTTGCCCTAGTTTGAATGAGGTGCCACTAAGGAAGTTTCACTTCAAAAGTTTAAAAACCTTACACACTTGATAGAATCGTAAAATGTAAGGCTATGAGTTGCTGCTACAATTTACTATAGATGGAGGTCACTACCCAATATGCTCCTTTGCCAGTTATAAGGTTAAACAGGAAATAAGGAATAAAATATACAGAATACTCCCTTATTTACCTTACCTTTTAAATGTAGCCACTAATAGTGTCATTTACAAATCACAGCAGGGGTGAGCAAACTTTTTACGCAGAGACCCCCTTTTCATCCCTGAAATTTCTCGGGCCCCCCCTGCCTTATGTAAATCAATCATATGAAAAAAAAAAAACTTTATTAAACGGTATACAATGTAAATACAAATATGTCTAAATACTTATTTCAACAGCTCGCGCTTACAAAATTAAGCTGCGTGACATCACCAACTTTCCAAGCATGAGCACGAGCGGGGGGGGTATGGATCGGGGCTATTTGTGTGTGTGTGTGTGTGTGTGTGTGTGTGCGCATTGCCTGCTGCTGAGCATGCTTAAAGTCAATTTTGTCTACCGAAGCGTCAAGCTTTGGAAACCGTACGCCCCCCAGTTTGCGCACCGCTGCATTTAATCACAACAAACATGCACACAATCACAACACAGACACAGCACACACTCAATCACAACACACACACTCAATCATAACACACACACACAGACACTCAATCACAACACACACAACACACGCACACACACAACACTGACAGACAGGCACAACACACAATCAATCACAACCAACACAGGCACAACACACACACAATCACAACACACAAAACAGACAGACACAACACACAATCATAAGTCACAGACTTTAACCTGGTGGGAGGAAGTACTACTGTAAGCCTGCTCCTGTCCCCCATGCTGCTGAAAACTGGGACAGGTAACACAGGAGGAGGAGGGGATGTCTGTGTGCAGAGAGAAGCCCTACCCCTGCAGGAATCACTTAGAGCAGAGAAGCAGCCTCGGCACTGAGCTTCTGGCAACCCTTGCACAGCTCTGCCCGCCCCCAGGTTTCCCCGCACGCAGCCCGCCCCCCCCCCCCTAAATAATCCTGTGCCCCCCAGTTTGCACACCGCTGAATCAGAGCAAGAAAATTGGGAAACAAATCCCCTTAATGGTGCTTCCAATACAATATGGAATAGCTGCATAAAGTAGGAGTCCAGAACCATAAGCAATATAGCGGTAATGGTGATTATAGTGTGCATGCAATGTCTTGTATATAATGCATAGCCTGTTCACTTATGCAACTGTATTTGTAACCATGTACCCGGTATTATTTGTCATCTTAACTCTATGCCCTGGACATATTTGAAAATAAGAGATAACTCTCAATGTATTACTTCCTGGGAAACCATTTTATAAATAAATAAATAAAAATATAATCCATCCATGATGCCCAATTACATGTGTATGTATAATATCCAGCTCACCTATTAAGCCACACGGGAACAAGCCGACATATGGAGGACCCTGCTGTCTATTTTTTGCTATTATGCATATTAAATAAATATTTTTTACTAGTACCAGCCTCCAGCCCTATTTTCACTGCTGTGCTCAGCATTTACCCTATTTTCTACAAATCAGAGTACAGCAGACACAATGCACCTCTCAACTACATAATAGGTTACAAAATATCTATATACACTATATCAATATTTATCATAGTTACACATTTTAACAGGTACTTTATCACATATTTCTTACCAAAGACGCCATATGTTTTTTTGTATCTTCTGTTGTTGGCAAGAGAAGCTGAACAATTTTCCAGGGAAAAATGTGTTTGCCTTTAACAGGATTTCATCACACAAGCTGTTATGAATGTTTTCTTCTTGTAATAAATAGAAAATCTTCAACTAGAAAAACAAAACACCAGATGTGTGCCAAAATGCAGAAATTAATATTTAGAGTTCATGCTTATGAGGTTGAGTCTGCTATTATAAGTAATACATCTATGAAAAAAAATTAATTGTGGTGTTATCATGCCAGAACTTATGTATTTTTTTCATTACATACACTAGTAGTCATATTTTAGTTTTTCTTAAAACCAACAGCAACCCTGCAAATGTATTTATAGCTAAGTTTATATTATGACCACAAAGCTAGTGATATGTCTAACGGCTATCCAGTAAGGTGATTAACACAACGATGACCTCAAGATCACCAGTGAAATATTGCATCGCTAACTTTGGATGGACATAAGGCTTGCTTATGTGCAAATAATATGCTAATGAATCGTTAGCCTAACATCGCATATCCATGAAACGTCATTAATGTTAGTGCAGGGAAATAACATTACCCTAAATAGGTCAGACCACAAGTAGCCGTAACTCACAGCCAGGCCATGGTTATTGTTCTGACTCAAGCTCACTGTGGCAAGTGAGTAGAGGCAGGCAGTTTAAGCCCCATAGATGCACACAGAGTCCTTCTTTCTTTTGTACTTTTATTGTAAAGACAACAATAACAAGAAGGGGAAACTGTGCAGGTGGAAAAAGTAAGGGAGAGGTAAATTACAATGGCTAAACCAAGTGACAGACAAGTTATGACTATCCACAATGGCTGCTGGAACTAAAAGAAAGCATGCTAGCTTGGACTAACAGGAAATACAATCAGACTGTGCCAACTAGCAGGGGGAGTCAGGAACATCTTTACTAAGAAAATGCAAGGGGTTGCCAGGGCAACAGACTAGAAGCTAAGGGAAAACTACCTTTTTTTAAATCTTACACCGAGGAGTGCTGGCAGCCTCAGAAAGGGGATAATACACAATCTGGTTCAAGGAGTTATCATAACGTTTTTCTGGGAATTGCCTATAATAACAGAGGCAGATCTAAAGTGATACCCTAATTATTTGTTTGGGCTTGGCATTTAACCCATTCATACCTTAGCAAATTTTACAAGTACCATACAAAGATATTTATTACAGATAATATAAAAGTCTAAAACACATCAAGAGATGCATCTGATAATGTGTCATGAAGTTCATGTTATAAACTCTACCGTAGTTTTTAGTGATTAAAGTGAATGTAGGATATGTTTGTCTGACCTGATATGGCATTTTTTTTTTACTACATAAAGTATGGGTGTACAATAGGATTTAAAAAATGTCTATCAATCATCACCAAGAGACAGACATAGTGAACAAAACTTTTATTCACACACAGTTACATCAATGTCAGTGAAAAAGAACTGTGAAAAAAATAAATGCGAAATCAGGGTCACTTGGCCTCTTCTGCGTGGTTCTATAGTGCCTGCGCTTGCTGCGCCGTGCGCGGCATTTATAGTTGGCTGACGTTAGATGGCCTTTCTATAATGACGCCGCGCGTGCGCACGACAGGGAGCTTGGAGCAGACCGACGAGAGAAGATGAAGAAATAAATGATTTCGCGCCGCTACCGGCGCTGTAATTGATGTATGTGTGTATGTATGTTTTTGTGTATGTGTCAAAGATAAATAAATAAAAAAAATGTATTACATTTTTTTTATTTTAAAAATATTATTTAATACATAACTCACAATCTCTACACACATGCACATTTACATACACACATACAAACACAATTCCTTCACTCACAGCAAACACAGCATACACACGAAAAGCATGCGGCACGTTCACGCGCGTTCGCACATGCACGCGCACGGCCACACACAGTATAGAACGGCCCTTAAGGTTGGTATGACCACTGGGTCAGGAGATGCAGTAGGGGATTCAACTAAGGAAGGAGTTGGAGTGTCAATTATGAATGACCCTCTTGATGTTGCCAGCGAGTCTCTGGTGCAGCCACCATTGTTAGAATAGATGGTGCACGCAAGCTATCCATACCTTGCAGCACTGCCCAGGTAAACCCATTTACTGCACCAGTTAGTTGGACAATAAAGTTGGTAACAGCAGAGCTGGGTTGCTGCAGGAGATGCGTTTACACACTGAACTGGCAAATGGAGGTGTGGGAGATGTTTGCCAAATGATGTGTCATCTGGGGAAACGATGACCTCTGCATCTTCAGGAGCTGCTGCTGAAACACCAGAGAGGCTGCATCAAAGTGGTCACCTGGGCAAACAGATCTCGGTGCAGCTACAGCAGGTTCATCTGGTGTCAGGGCAGCTACAGTGGGTGCAGGCACTGGAACAGCTGGTGAGGCCGCTGGTAAAACAAATTCCTTGGGAGGAACAACAGTTTTATTGCCGTAATATTGCCAAGATCTGCCCTTTCCTCTGTCAATCTGCTTTAACTCTAATGCATGCCCTTTTCTTCTCCCACCTGGATTATTGTAACATACTGCTAACCAACCTCCGTGCATCACAACTTTCTCCTTTGCAATCTATCCAAAATTCTGCTGCTAGAATAATTTCACATTCACTTTGTGGAATAGGCTTTATCAATAAGGCCCCATATATTTTCCAAATGAATTGTAACATTCTTTATCCTCCCTGTAAGAGGACATGTACAGAGGTACGCAATGGAGACTGTTTTAAGGTGAAATTAAAATAAGGCTTTATTGTGCCTATCACATTAAACACAGCAAACATATGAAAAATAGTGAGCCAAACTAAATCTGCTCCACTTTGGAGTATATTTACACTTGCAGTTCAGCCCTCTTTAACTGCATGGTTAGCCCAGCGATTCACCAGCCCAAATCATCGAGACATTTATATATAGATATAGATAACTGTCTTATAAGAAAAGTCTTATCTGTCTCTTGTAGCTGTAGGGGAAGGCTTCTCGGTTATCCTGGTGTCCGAACCATTGTGTGCTAAGGTAATGTCAGGATCCAGGTTTAGAAGTATTATTTGTCAGCTGGGTTGTATCTTGCAAGCTCCATACATCTGTGTGTTCCCTCGGTCAGTCTCACCTATGAGACTCAGGAACCTCTGCTCTGTCTGTTTCCTGGTTCAGCTCACGTGTGTGCTCAGGAAGAATCTCTCTTCATATCTCAGAGGCAGGCTTTTTCTGACACCTGTAATCAGCCAGGTGGTGTTAGTTAATTGTCTACCAGCAGTTAACCACCACACTGCTGGATTAGAGGCACATTTTTGAACAGGGAAAAGTCCCCTGTTACACTCCCCAAAATAGTTATAAACAATTCAGCATAATAACACTAATGAGGAAATTTAGCAATGTGATCAGCAATCGATCCAGCTTTGCAGCTAGCATATCCTGATAACCCTTAATACATTTTCCAGATAGAAGTTAGTATTCTAATCCAGTAATACATAAACAACAAATAGTATGCCAGTTCTCAAAAAGAAAATGTCTACAAAAATAAAAATGGAGCAAGAAAACATCTACATAATAAATATATATATATATATATATATATATATATATATATATATATAAGCAAAAAATGTAGCGCCAAAAACAGTACCGTGATATATTTAGTGATAAGTGAACTATAGTTCCATCAATCAAATGAATTGTGTGAATAATACTAAAAGTGCATATATTAATGTGATAAAAATTCTAACAACTTATAATTTGTGAACAGTATTGCCTAATAAACTATACTAAAACACAACCAAATTCCTATACATAAAAAGTGCAAAACGTGCTGAACAGCATAAAGACGGCGAACGGAGCCCCCTGATACCTGGTTCATGGTGAACACGTCTAGCAGTCCTGGAGGAGTCCACAGAGACGTTATACCGTATGCAGAACCGGATGGTGGTGATATGAAATCACAAACTGCATTTTTTATATTTTAATCTTGTGAGTGCGTTTCCAATCCCCCCCACCCCCCATCCTCCTTCCCCCTTTTTTAATAAACATACAGTGTTATGCTATGGGGCGTGCGCTCTCTCTCTTTTTCTGTTTTTATATATATATATATGTATATATATATATACACACACACACACACTCGCATCTGTGATATTATTTTCGATGTCATTAATATAGTATGTAGAGTTCCTTTTCTTCTACCAGAGTGTGCAATTATTGTTGTTTCTTATTCAGTCCCATTAAATGGTGACCACTAGGACACCAGCTAACAGTAGAGCAGCAATTCTCTTAGTCTCCGCGATCGCAGCTCTCACGGACACAGGCCCGGATAATCAGCGTCTGGACTCCATATGGGAATAATATATAACATTCTTATAGTTTTCTTCTGGGCCGTCTGCCCAATTAAGTGGAGGTACTTACACACTACAGGCATACCCCACATTAACGTACGCAATGGGACCGGAGCATGTATGTAAAGTGAAAATGTACTTAAAGTGAAGCACTACCTTTTCCCCACTTATCGATGCATGTACTATACTGCAATCGTCATATACAGGCATAACTGATGTAAATAACGCATGTGTAACAGGCTCTACAGTCTCCCCGCTTGCGCACACCTTCGGTACAGGTAGGGAGCCGGTATTGCTGTTCAGGACGTGCTGACAGGCGCATGCGTGAGCTGCTGTTTGCCTATTGAGCGAGATGTACTTACTCGCGAGTGTACTTAAAGTGAGTGTACTTAAACCGGGGTATGCCTGTACTGCTTCTGATCAATATCAGATCCAAGGAAATCCATTGGCTTGTTAACCACAGAACTAGTTTAAAAATAGAAACATTTGCATGGAAATGGCAGTGCACTGCCGAAAAAAAACCCCGAGGCTAGGGTGCAAACAAAATACAAATATTATTTATTGATTTGCCATATAAAAAAGTAGGCAAGAGTCCTCCAACGCATTTCGCAGCATCACCGGCACTCTATAAAGGATCAAGCTATAATATAGATTCAGTATACCCATTAAGCTGTATTTAATATCAACCAAGTTGTACTGAGTGACAAATCTTTCATATAGTACCCTATCACATGTGCCCTCTTCTCAACTTTTTCTGACTCTGTAACCAACATCTTCAGCATCTGAGTCATCTCCATTTTCCATATTTGTTGAAACCCATCTAATTAAGTATAACAAGATTTATTTATTCTCGTACGTGGGAGAAAATCTTTTGCCAATATAAATGTGTATCTAAATGACCTAAGGTTTGTAGTTCTTGCTGTAATGACCAGATAGGGGAAAAGCACCTCTGTGTCTTTGGGTAGCACATTTAGCTTGTGTGCCTGGAATTTGTTTTCTCATTACACGCAGTGCTTTTTAGTCAAATAACATTCAAATACGTGGCAATATATTGAGCTGTCTTGAAGGTAACGACAATGAGCACACGTCCCCCAGTCGATTCTAATGATCATCACTACAGACAGCTTGCTTGTACAGGTAGTATGTGAAACATACTGGACACCTAACAAGCTCCTATTGAACCCCCAAAATAACCACAACATATATATAAGCATATGAGTGTCACAGAGGAGTGCTACTGAGCATGGCAATATATATTTAAAACCAGAGACAAAACATAAAACAGACAGAGCTCAGTGCACATCCAGTGAAATTCATATAAGGTACAGTGCCTAAATAATATGTATAAATATCTATTAAATAAAATGGTCTTTTAGTTTAACATTTTTGGCCAAAATTGTTGTAAGCCCCTGAGCCACTGCACGGCAGACCACATTCTTCAGGGGTCCCTCCCACTCAGGGGAACCTGCTTGCTTGCAGTTTGGTTGTGACAAATCTAATAGAGTGCTTTTCCTGGTAATGTACAGGTTATTAAAGAATTTATATTAGTGTTAGGGACCCCTGGAATTGTGGTCTGCCGTGCAGTGGCTCAGGGGCTTACAACAATTTTGGCCAAAAATGTTAAACTAAAAGACCATTTTATTTAATAGATATTTATACATATATATTTAGGCACTGTACCGTATATGAATTTCACTGGATGTGCACTGAGCTCTGTCTGTGTTTTATGTTTTGTCTCTGGTTTTAAATATATATATTGCCATGCTCAGTAGCACTCCTCTGTGACACTCATATGCTTATATATATGTTGTGGTTATTTTGGGGGTTCAATAGGAGCTTGTTAGGTGTCCAGTATGTTTTACAATTCTTGTTCAGCTAGTCTTAGCTGATTGGAGGGTGGCAACCTCCTACCTAATTGAAGCTCACCCCCTCCCACATTTAAATGGTTAAAAGCTCACTGCATAGCATCTACCACTCAGGGGAACTTGCTTGCTTGCAGTTTGGTTGTGACAAATCTAATACAGAGTGCTTTTCCTGGTAATGTACAGGTTATTAAAAGCTTCAATCAGACTTAGAACTTTGCAACTAATATTGACAGATTTATTATAAATCATTCTTCCTGGTATTGCACAGGTTATTAAGAATTTATATTAGTGTTAGGGACCCCTGGAATTGTGGTCTGCCGTGCAGTGGCTCAGGGGCTTACAACAATTTTGGCCAAAAATATTAAACTAAAAGACCATTTTATTTAATAGATATTTATACATATATATTTAGGCACTGTACCGTATATGAATTTCACTGGATGTGCACTGAGCTCTGTCTGTGTTTTATGTTTTGTCTCTGGTTTTAAACGGGTAGTATGGGCCCTGCTCAGTTAAAAGCAATTTAGCTGCTAAAGAAATAACTCCGAATTATGTCTATTTGTTACAGAAATGGATGACAAAGCCTTCATTTACCTCTATTTCCTATGCAAATAATTCTTAAGGACTGTTCTTTATGTATTCGAAGTAGAGTTATGCAGTATAAATCTTCTGGTGAGGGACGTGCTGTGAAATACATGCTTTTGCTGTCTTGGAAAGTTGCAAGCTATTTTATAGACTTGAATTTGAATGTTGTCAGGTTTGAATTGTGAGGTTTTGCATTTATTGCAGATTTTTTTCATAAAAGTGTCAACCACACATTAAATATCTTATGGTGAGTAAAAGTGACAAAACTCCTCCACTGTACAGTGTTTTGCAAATACAAATATCACTTGTGAGCACATTCACATGTCTCAGACAGGTCTGCAACCCTGCTTTTCCCCAATATCTCTTCGCATACAGTGCTTCAACTGCAGCAAGGGATTCTGGGAAATGGCAGCCAAACGAGCACACAGTGTCACCTTTTTCTTCTTATCCATTTTAACATGGAGCCCTATAAGCTTATGCCTGGATTTACGATAGAAATAGTGCACATTTTTTTATCACCTACCCCAGACTGGCGTTAGTCCTATCTTGTCTATCTATATGATGGCTAATATATTGGCCGTTGTATACATAGGCAAGATAAGATAAACCAGAATGAAGTAAGGGATTACATATTACTTATAATACATTACAATAGATTTTAACCCTTTAGTAGCCCAAGAGGTTAACTAGTCATGGGTTTCCATGACAAGCTGACCACAAACAGCTAAAAGGGGGTTAATATCAACTTTAAAATACACGAGGAGAGGACTCTGGTGCTCAGAGCAGTGTCCTCCTACATCGTTAGTCTGCTGGGATACATCTACATATAAACACTGTTGTGCTTAAACAAAGCACAAGACTTGTGAGGGCATCCACTGAGTTTCATATCATGTTAATCTTTAATAAGGGGTAATACATAACAGCAGCTTTCATTGTGTGCTCTTCTGTTTTGTGATAGGATTTTCAATTTATGCAAGAGTTTGGTGACCACTACGCTTGAGGAGGAAGAACACAGCACCTGATAAAATACATAGACATGATATATGCACCCAATGATTATCTGGGGGTATTGTTGTTGCTTTGCAGTATGAATAGTTTTATAACCTGTTACTAAAAGTATTTTAGTCACTTCACGTTTGGAATAAGATAAAACACAGCTATACCAAGTTCGCTTGGTATATGTCAATGGTTGTTCAAAGCAACAGCTGGGAAATCCTTATCCTATCTATTTTTGTAGAGCTCTTTGGGATTGTTTTTTATATACTGTATGAGCAATATACTATGTGACAAAACCGATGTAGAAGTAGGGTGACAATGTACAGAAAGGTCCACAAAAGCAACATTTTGCATTGAAGAATTTGCAGACCAAAAAAAAATTTTTATTAAATGTACTTTTGTCACTTCAGTTTTGGAATGTGTTGTTTCGTCAGCTGTTTTTACTGTGTAACTCTCAATGTACTGCAGGGTTGATGGTGTGGGTATTGAAAAAGTATTTTAATGTTTCGAATAGTAATGGTTTGCTCATATGATACAGTTTACTAGAAAAAATTATCGCGTCGCAGTGATAGTGTTATGCTAAAAAAAATGAAATGGTAGGGTCCCAGTATTAGCATGCTTTGCAAAGTGCTACAAAATAACAAAATTATATACATCTGTAACATGTGATATGCACCTCAATTGGGAAATGTTGACATTAATCCAACTTCCGAAACTCAACTTGTGCAATTTGAGGGTATAGAAAATTGAAAGCTTTTTTGCTGGGAATTACTGTATATATTTTCAGAAAAATATTGCATGTACTCCTTCGTTTTTTCCTTCTGTTATATATGTTGTAGTTACGGTATGTGAGATGGGCAAGTTTTGTTAAATTAATTGAAAAAAATACACACCACATGTAAAGTGCATTTCCTTGCATATGTTTTGCTGTGAGGAATTCACTTTGGGCTATGGGTAATAACCAAAGTTAAAGAGTTTCATTTGTTCTCTCGTGTGATGTTGTTAGAAGGTGAAAGCGAGAATACTCTGAGGAATTTACATGGCAATTACATTTGCAAGTCCACACTGGCAGGAAAGAAGAGCCTTTTAGAGACTGCTGGGAACATGAGCAGAATCACTGAACACATGTTAAGTTCTTCCATAAAGATCTTAATGTGCTTGTCAAGAAGGATACACAGAGTTTAGTGAAATGAAATGATTTATTACCTTATATGAACCAATGCGACTGTGAAAAGCCTATCATTTAGCAAAAATGAGCTCTGTACAATATTATAGAGCAGAGGTACAAGGTTCCCTAATGGTGTTAATGAGCTCATGGACTCACAGTGAGTAAAAAAAAGCTCCAAATGTCAAACACAGTCAAGCTGAAAAGGACCATTTTATGGAGGGCCTTGTATCAAAGATTTCCTGAGGTAATTCTTGTGCAGTCTTCATGCCAAAATAACACTACATTTAATAAAGCAAAATATCCTATTGTTCTCAAAGCCGGGGGATTAGGTAAGGAACAAAGCAAAAATAAGAGGAATGAACTTCCAACGAAGGTGCTATAAAGACCCTGGACTGAGATAATGAGGCAGGAGAGACAGCCATATACCCTTAAAACAAGCAGGGTGTCGAGAATCTGTAACAGAGACTGAGGCTGCTACAGGAAATATATGTCTAAGTAATCCACAGAATTAAGGGACAGACTGATAGATGGGAAAAAGATGGCAGCCCCACAGCGTGGCCCCACCAGCAGAACTCGGTGGCTGAATGAACCCCTAGTGAAACATGCCAATGTCCAATCCTGACAGAACACACCAAATCTTCAACAGTCATAGATATAATCCAAAGTACTCACAAACCCATGATTGCAGGTAAGTACACCTCGACACCCAGGCGTGCTTTCTTCTTGTTATAAGATAGAACAAAGGTACCCTTATATATGCACTCTAAACCAGGCGTATATATGTTTCTTAGGCCACAAGGAAAGAATCCCTATACCAGAAACTAAAACCAAAAAGCGACGCAAAACGAAAAAGTTTTAATACACATTTAATTAATTACACTCAAATAGATCAAATATAGATGTTAACTAAACCCCTTGGAGGAGCAAATGGAGTACAGATGGGGATATATAATATTGAAATAGGATATCTCAATAGTGATAAATATCAGAGATTTCCCCCCCCCCCCCTAGCACATACAGTATAGTAATGGGCACACTTACTATTATCCACAAATGGATAATTGTGCATGTGTCCATTTAAAATACATAAAGAACAATAAATACATTAAATACATATTGCACTCACCCTTGTCCGGCTACCACGATGAAGGCCATCCTCATCTTCATCACCGTCCATGCCCTCCTCCGATGCTGCAAAACATAAACAAGAATAAAAACACCAAATGTAATGTCCCCTAGCCCCTTAATCACCAAAGCGGTTATTAACCACTAGAGTCATTAAGGGGTTAACCCACCCTCACCCACCACTCGGGAGGCCTAAATACACTCCCACACTACCCACCCCATGAGGCCTAACCACCCTCACCCAATACCCAGCCGGGAGGCCTACCCACAAACCCTTGGGGCCAATACCCCCTTCCCCCACCCCCAGTACCCACAATAAAAACAATACACAGACCCACAATAAACATCATTATATTTATTAAATACATAACCCACCCCCTGTGCTCCCCCATAAATACATGATTTATTATTTTACATACAGGGTTAATACCCCAGGCCCACGGGAGTTCCCGGTGGCCCTGATGGGTGTCCGTAGACCTCACAGTAGCCCAGCACCATATTTCAAACAGGGTCTGGAGGCATACGGGTGGTCCCCGCCAGGCGCCGTGGTCCACCAGGTGGTCTCCACGGGCCACAATGGGGTCTCCACGGATAGGCCCGCGGCTGTCTGGGGGGCCCTGGGTCAGACCCACAGGTGTCTGAGGGGCCTCGGGTGGTTCCCACGGGGGTCTGGGGGCTCCGGGTGGTCCCTACGGGTCCGCGGTGCCCCCACAGATGTGGGGCCACCGGTTCTTCCCCGCATCTTTGTATGTCTAGATCGATATATACATACAGGGTAAGAAATTATTTTGTTGGAAAAGCTTGTTTGGCAGTATTAAAAATGTCTTTAGCTATGCTGCTATGCTTTCATGTGTGTGTAATGTCATTTGTATTGAGATAGATGTAATTTTTGGTGTTGTATGCTGTACTTTAGGTCAGGGTGAGGCTTGCTTTTTTATATTGGATTCTTTTTGGTACTTATTTTGTCTGATGGTAACTTTTTGGAGAATGGTATTGGTTAACGATTAAACTAGTTACTTGTGTAATTGATTGAGATGGTATTTTAATTGTTTTGGGATTTGATTAATTAATGGTAATTTATTTCTGTTGCCTTGCTTGGTTTAAATAGTATACTTGTTTGGATTTCATTATATTTTGTTTGGAATATTTTAATGTTAACATTGATTGGCAGAGTGTACATGGTGCACAGATTTTATGCATCATGTATACAATGTAAAATCAATGTTTTATAATATTGTACTTTTCATATGCAAGGTGATGTCTTGATATGGACAAGTGGTATTTTTATTTGTGCATGTTTTTGTTAACCCTTAAACATTTCTTTGTATATTGGTTAATCATGTGTGTGTATATATATATATATATATATATATATATATATATATATATATATATATATATATATATATATATATATATATATATATATATGTATGTAGGAAACCAGGTGTCCCACCAAGGAGACAAAAAACAGCACTCGAGGTATAATGCAAAAGTGTATTTGAAAAATAGCAGGCACATATAAATGGATTTATATGTGCCTGCTTTTTTTCAAATACACTTTTGCAATATACAGTACCTTGAGTGCTGTTTTTTGTCTCCTTGATGGGACACCTGGTTTCCTGTTATTTTTGTTGAACAAGCACCTATTTCTTTGGAGCCTTTGAAGTGCCTTCTGTTATCTTTATCTATATATGTATGTATATATATGTAACGGGTATTCCCCCCCCCCAATCGCAGATCTAGTGTGGGTGCGGAGAACATACAGTGTTACCCGGTGTGGTGCTTTACCTGTTGGCTCGCAGGAGGGCTGAGCTTCCGCCACGCGGAACCTGGGGCAATTATATTAAGAGTAACACAGTACTCGGTGCAGCGCCTCCACCTGCGATGGTTCCTAGCAGAGCAGGAATTGTTCCTCGCAGGACACATACAAATACTCACACACCTATTTGTATAGTAACTAAGAACGTTTACTGGGGAACATAAGAAACAACATACAACACAAATAGAATCACACTGAATAACGGGTGTCCCTCTCTAGAGGTGACACGGACTATGGCGTCGCACAGGATGCTTCCCCAACACCAAGTGATCCCACCCAGTGTCCATGGAATACCCACCCAATGTCCCACACTCTTGCAGAGAGAGAGAATATGGGTGACTGCGCAGTCACTATTAAACTAAGGGCCCATTGGTGCACTTGTAGATTTAATAGTACCTGCCCAAACACTCCCGTGCTCAGATCCGCAACACTTCACAAAGGATCCGGCGACAGAAGAACACCGGAACCACCTCCAGGACGATCCCACCCGGAGAACTGCTGCAGCCGCAACGATGACCTGCGCCCACCTCGATGCACGGAGGCGCAGCGCCCGCTGAGTCCCTAACTGACTCTTATAACTACGGGGACAATACTGTACTAAAGGTCGTCCCTACAGCACCGCAACCTTGATGGCTTAAGGGAAAACTCCTATGGGCCTACAGGGGTTAATAGCCTGCCCCGCTCCCCTAATGGATCCCAATCCTAACTCTTCTGATAACTAACAGCGCATGCAGCAACGCACTGCACCCTGCGGAGTGCATACAGCAAACTTGCTACACGCTAACACTGTGCCTTCTTGTCAGGCCTCACAGCACTGCCAGCCGTGACCCGGACAAGACAGCACTCACACGCACTAAGGGCAGCGTCCCTATCTTGGGCCGTCCCTCAGCACTTACCCACTAACTTGGTGGGGAGTTGGGGCCTTACTTGGGATGTGGGGGACCTTACTCGATGCAGGAGCTGCACTTGCTCTCTGCACCCTTCCTTCCCCTTCAGCTCCCCAGCTCCAACTGACAAAAACCCTGTCTGCACACAACATTGTTGCAACTCTACAGCATGAGAATCTGCCAGCTCTATTGGCTTCAATGTTGCCTGTGACCAGGGCGAAAGGGCAGTCCCCAGAGGCTGTTGGGAATTGTAGTCCTTGGCACAGCTCTTTCCTATGGGGACCGCGTGCGCGACCTTTACTGTGCATTTACGATGCTGCAATGGCCGCCGCAACCTCTCCTTTGCTGTCCCTACACTCCCGCGACTTTCTAAGGGCTGCCGTGACTCTCTAGCTAATTCTGCGCATTCGCGATCCCGTGCACGCTCGTGCAACTTGTCATGGCAGCCCCCGCTAGCCGGGTGCGCCGCCGAAGCTCCAGGGATGCCGAGCGCTCCCTGCACTGGCCCCCACCCTTGTGAACAGCCGTGTGTGTGTGTGTGTGTGTAAATGTCAGATCTAGAAATAAAAGCCAGGTGTGAATGACTAGTTTCCTGAACCCCTTAACCAGTGTCTGGACATCCCCGCTTCACAATATCTAAAGCAGTAATCCTGCCTGGGATCTTACCTGATCCGCATACCCTCAATGTCCAGGTACCCTCATTCCCGCAATGTTATACATTGAAGGGGAGGTGTTCCCTACCTGTCTTCTGGGTTAGGGGGGGTTCAGATGTCTTCCGTGTGAAGCTTGAGTCAGATCTGGAAGAAAGCAGTATAGGTTATTTCGGTGTAGTATAGGGCAGCTAAGATATATAGGGTAAGATATCCAGATCCAGAGTGTGAGACAGACACAGAGAGAGGGTGAGAGAGAGAGAGAGAGAGAGAGAGAGAGAGAGAGAGAGAGAGAGAGAGGGGGGGGGGTGAGAGAGAGAGGCGGTGAGAGAGAGATAGAGAGAGAGAGAGAGAGGGGGTGAGAGAGAGGGGGTGAGAGAGAGAGGGGGTGAGAGAGAGAGGGGGTGAGAGAGAGAGAGGGGGTGAGAGAGAGAGAGGGGGTGAGAAAGAGAGAGGGGTGGGAGAGAGAGGGGGGGTGGGATAGAGAGAGAGAGAGGGATGAGAGAGAGAGGGGTGAGAGAGAGAAGGGGGTGAGAGAGAGAGAGGGGGTGAGAGAGAGGGGTGTGAGAGAGAGAGAGAGAGAGAGAGAGGGTGTGAGAGAGAAAGAGAGAGAGAGGGGGGTGAGAGAGAGAGAGAGAGAGAGAGAGAGGGGGAAGAGAGAGAGAGGGGGCGAGAGACATAGGGGACGAGAGACAGAAGGGGCGAGAGACAGAGGGGCGAGAGACAGTGGGGGCGAGAGACAGTGGGGGCGAGAGACAGCGGGGGCGAGAGACAGATGGGGCGAGAGACAGAGGGGGCGAGAGACAGAGGGCGAGAGAGACAGAGGGCGAGAGAGACAGAGGGCGAGAGAGACAGAGGGCGAGAGAGACAGAGGGCGAGAGAGACAGAGGGCTTGATTGGGTGGGGTGATGGGTGATTGGGTGGGGTGACGGGGTGATTGGGGGGGTGGTGTGATTGGGTGACGGGGTGATTGGGGGGGTGGGGTGATTGGGGTGGGGTGATTGGGGGGGTGATTGGGTAGGGGGTGGGGTGATTGGGTGGGGGTGGGGGGATTGGGTGGGGGGTGGGGTGATTGGGGGGGGTGATTGGGTGGGGGGGTGATTGGGTGGGGGATTGGGTGGGGGGGTGATTGGGTGGGGAGTGAATGGGGAGATTTGGGGTGTCGGGGGGAGATTGGGGTGAGGGGGGTCACGGAGGCCAGGAGAGATTGGGGTGAGGGGTGGTCACGGAGGCCAGGAGAGATTGTGGTGAGGGGGGGTCACGGAGGCCGGGAGAGATTGTGGTGAGGGAGGGTCACGGAGGCCAGGAGAGATTGTGGTGAGTGGGGGGTCACAGAGGGAGGAAAGAGATTGTGGTGAGGGGGGGTCACGGAGGCTGGGAGAGATTGTGGTGAGGGGGGGTCACGGAGGCCAGGAGAGATTTGGGTGAGGGGGGGGTCATGGAGGCCGGGAGAGATTGGGGTGAGGGGGGTCACGGAGGCCTGGAGAGATTGGGGTGGGGGGGTGGCAGATGGCCTGATGGGAGGGGGTGGTGGATGGCCCAATGGGAGGGGGGGCAGATGGCCCAATGGGAGGGGGGGCTGATGGCCTGATGGGAGTGGGGGGCGACAGATGACCCTGCAGGGGCCTGTGGCAGACAGGGGCTGGCTGCCAGGAAAGGGGGAGGAGTGGAAGCGCTGAGGAGGGAAAGTATTGCTGAGAGGCGGGGGTGGCGGGAAGGCGGAGAGCCGGAGGCGGTGTAATCTCCCCCAACAACATGAACCCGTCTCCGGCTTTTTTTTTTTCTCCAGCGCGAGCGGGGGAAAAACAGCAGCGCGAGCAGGGATAATTTAAAAAAACAAACACGTGTGCTCTTGGGCCAATATTTACTCGCCCTGAGGTTAAATCCACTTGCCCCGGGCGTGTAAATGTATAGCATTGTCGAACACTGTATATATATATATATATATATAGTTGCATGATGAAGCCACTGTACAAATGAATGGGTGAAGGGTGGGTATCGGGACAGGGTGGCTTAACCCCTTAATTACCTTTGCGGTTATTAACCGATAAAATGATTAAGGGGTTAATTGATATCAGAACGTAATTGCTAAGTATTGGCTATGTATTTTGTTGGTAACGGAGAACACAGAATTTCCTGTCGAGGGGGCTTGATATTCATGAGGTTAGTAGAACTTTATTTATTTTATTATGCTACTTATTGTGTTTAATAATGGGCAAATAATCTATTATCCCTATCTGGATAATAGTTATTTTGCACATTATTGTACTGTATGTGTTTGGGGGGGGGGGATTGATGTATTTCATGTATAGGACATGTTTATTTATTTTACATACAGGGTTGTTTCCTCAGGTCTGCGGGAGACCTCTGGAGACCACTTGAGGTCTCCTCAGACTTCTCACGGGTAAACGGCTGCCGGGTCCATGGGGGACACCTGCGGGGAAGAACCGATGACCCCACATCTGTGGGGGCACCGCGGACCTGTAGGGACCACCCGAGGGCCCCCAGATCCCCGTGGGAACCACCCGAGGCCCCTCAGACACCTGTGGGTCTGACCTGGGGCCCCCCAGACAGCCGCAGGCCTATCCATGGAGACCCCATTGTGGCCCACGGTGACCCGCGGAGACCCCCTGGTGGACCATGGTACCTGGCGGGGACCACCCATAGGCCTCCAGACCCTGCTTGAAACATGGTGCTGGGCTACTGTGAGGTCTACGGACACCTGTCAGGAGCACCGGGACTCCCGTGGGCATGGGGTATTAACCCTGTTTGTAAAATAATATATCATGTATTTATGGGGGGAGCACAGGGGGTGGGTTATATATTTAATAAATATAATGATGTTTATTGTGGGGCTGTGTATTGTTTTTATTGTGGGTACTGGGGGTGGGGGAAGGGGGTATTGGCCACAAGAGTATGTGGGTAGGCCTCTCGGCTGGGTATTTGGTGAGGGTGGTTAGGCCTCAAGGGGTGGCTAGTGTGGGAGGGTATTTAGGCCTCCCGAGTGGTGGGTTAACCCCTTAATGACTGTAGCGGTTAATAACCGCTTTGGTGATTAAGGGATTAGGGGACATTACATTGGGTGTTTTTATTCTTGTTTATGTTTTGCAGCATCGGAGGAGGGCATGGACGGTGATGAAGATGAGGATGGTCTTCATCGTGCCAGCCGGACATGGGTGAGTGCTATATGTATTTATTGTATTTATGGTTCTTTATGTATTTTAAATGGGCAAATTCACTATTATCCATATGTGGATAATAGTAATTTTGCACATTACTATACTGTATGCGTTAAGGGGGGTGTATTTATTGAAAAGTATTTATGTGTTGTTAGTTTTTTTGGCGGAGCACAGAATTGGTACTGCAGGCCTGCGGGGAACACCCGAGGGTCACCGCCGGCCTATAGTATCATTGCTGTGCAGCCCAAAAATGTAATATATGTAATAGGGGTATTGGGGTTGTTGGGGGCACAGGGGATGTATGTTGCTTATTGCAATGTTTATTGGGGGCAATTGTCCCCAATAAACATGATATTATGCCTTAACCCCTTCATTGCTTTAGCGGCTATCCGCTATGGTAATGAAGCAGGATTAATATATTTTAATAATATTGTGCGGGAGCAGGGGGTCCCCTGAGCTGAACCGCGTTGATTTCTGGCTCAGGGACCCCCTGCTTCCCGAGTTACAGGCCCCGGTATGAGGCATCGGTGGCATTGTCAACGCCATCTTTATAGCGTGCACGTCGCATATGGGATGCTATAAAGATGGCGGCGACACTGGCACCCGATGACCCATACCAGGGCCTGTAACTCGGGAAGCAGGGGGTCCCTGATCCACAAATCAATGCGGTTCAGCTCAGGGGACCCCCTGCTCCCGTACACTATTATTAAAAATACATTAATGCTGCTTCATTACCATAGCAGATAGCCACAAAGGTATGGAATTTTTCTTTATTGATATGTGTGTTTTACTCATAGTGTAGATGTGCAGAGGGTCTCCGGAGCTGAACCGCTTTGGTTTTAGGTCGGGGACCCCCTGCTTCCCGAGATACAGGCCCCTTTATGGGGTGCCAGTATCCCTCTGCTTTGTTTACATTCCGCGGGCACGTGATCGGGACATTTAAATGCAGAGGGATACCGGCACCTCATAAAGGGGCCTGTATCTCGGGAAGCAGGGGGTCCCCGGACCTAAAACCAACGCAGTTCAGCTCCAGAGACCCCCTGCACATCTACACTATGAATAAACATTGATTTAAAATATTTTTTATGTTGCCGATGTTGGCGCAGAGAGAGTCGCAGACACATCTTGGCAGGGGATGGCATATCGCCTCGTTATCGGCAGACAGACTGTCTCGCCACCGGCTACTCGGCTTGTTGCTTTCGCAGTGATTCGCCAGGGATTCGGCCCTTCATGAATACTGCGAGGGCAACACGCCAAAATCATGTCGATATTGAACCCCTGCCGAGAGTGCTTTTTCGGTGCTTACTGCATTGAGTCCAAAGTGTTTAATGAATGTATCCAATACATCTCACGTCTGTTAAGATGCTTAATCCTATCACCACCTCATATTGGAACAGGTTTAAATTCAATTCCTGAAAAATAAAAATTAGATACATTTCCTTTCCGGAGGGGCAACAAGAAAAATGTCTAGAAACAGGCAGCATAAGATCTTCTTAATGGAACGAATATGCTCCATGATTATAACCTTTATAACTATAGAACTATATCCTCGACCACATCCACAAGTAAGATAATAAACAACAAAATTAGAATTACAGTTTATAAAAGATGAATCTTATATTATCTTTTACTATGATGGATGTGGACCGTTTTGATAGAATTAGCATAGCAATATATACTACAGTGTGCCGATGAAACAGTACTTTTGCCATCAATGAAAGGCAGGTTGCCTGGCAAGGTAACCCCAGAGTCATCAAATGTGTCAGCTCTGCAGTTCCGGGCTGACTGCAATCTTTAAATAAATGTATTTGTGTATTTAAAGTGTCAGTTCTGCGGTCTAGGGCTGACTGCAGTGTTATAAATGTATGTTACCCTGTGTTCAGATGTTCCTGGGGGAAATAAAGGCTGCTAACCTGTGTTTAAGGGGTTAATTGGAGAATTACACCTGGGATTGTGAAGAATACAGAATTGCAACCCTGCCATAACCCCAGTATTAAATGAATGTCCCCTATAATTTTGATATTTTAAAGTTATACGAGTAAGGAAATTAACATTATAGACAGATGACACTTAGGGTGTGTAATCCTGGGCTTTCAAATGCTTAGCAGGAAACCTCTGAGCTTCAAAGAAATAGAGGTGTGAGAGCATTTGTTCAGAGGGGGGCTTATGGCTACCAGATCAAAGGGTCCATTTGGTCTAGCTAGGCTGAGCGGCATTCATTAAGAAAGCAGGATGGCATATGCTAAGTAGCAAGTGGCCGGGGGGGAAGGAAATGACATTTTTTTTGCACATGCTCTTTCACTTTTCTGAAGCCAGGTTCCAGGAGTTCTCCACCTGGCAAAGTGTGTGAGTGGCCAGGGATAAAATTCCCACGCAGTGATTCGCTGCAGACTGACAGAATGGACTTTTGGGAGTTTTTAAAAAGTCATGCAGTGAGTCAAAAAGTTAGATTCATCAGTTCCATCTAAGAGTTTAATCTAAGGGTTCCATCATGTACCGAAGATTCATCTGAGCTACAGTGTGCAGTGCAAGGACAGAACGAAATTATTTCATTTGGCAGAGTTATAGGGCTGGCAAGATGCGCCCCTAGCCAAGGACTATTACACGGCTCCTTTTGTGCAGTAACCCCACCTGGAGACCGGATTTCAGAGACTTTCGTTCAGTGGACATTTTACCCTGTTCCCGTAAGTGATTATTAGGGATATTTTTGTAATTCAAGCTGTGTATGTTCTTTATGTAAATAAACACAATTTATTTTATTTCACGCTTTTGTTCAATCAAAGGATCCAGGTATAAATGTGTTAAAAAGCTTGGTCTACCGTGACATACAGTTACCACATTTAAATAACCATGTACCATGTTTTTATATTGAACATAATCTGACCTAGAATTAAACAAACTTGGGAGAGATAATACAAGAATACAAGAAAAACGAAAATAGAGAACCAGATTAACAAGAGACTTTTGTGCCCTTCATTACCAAATATAGCAGTGAAGCAATTTTTTTTTTAAAAATCATAGAAAAACTCTGGGACATCCTTAAAAAAGATGATCTGCTAAAAAATGCTTTATCAGATCAACCCAGAGTCTTGTTTTCAGGGCACCCAACCTCAAACAACGTTTAGTTTCCAGTTTCCTCAAAGAACAAAAAACTTAAACATGGTTGGACAAAGGTTCTAAAGGTTTCTTGAGATGCCTAAATTGTAGAATATGGCGCTGTAATCCCAGAGAGGAGAAAAAAAATCACTAGAATTTACAAATAAACATACTGGTAAGACATTTAATATCAAAGAACATATCTCCTGCAATAGTAAGGGGGTCATATACTTATTTGATTGTGAGTGTGGCACACAATATGTGGGACGTACTATTAGAACCTTCAAAACACAGCTATCTGAACATGTGAGGAACATTGAAAATGGATTAGAGCCACACAGTGTCTCAAACCATTTCAAAACAACTCACAATAGTGATCCGAAAAACCTGAAATTTAAAGGAATAGAAAAAGTAACCCAAGATTAGCGGGGAGGGGATTTTATTAAAAATCTGGGAGATTAACAGAGAGAGTCATATTGGATTCATACTTTGAGAACTCTTAGTCCAATAGGTCTCAAATTAGAAATTGACCTAATATTTTTTCTATGATCCTTCCTCTGCTATCCCATGCCATGCCAAATGACTTTCAATTTTCTTTATTTTCCATCTTCCATTGTAGTCTGGTTATTAGTACTGTACTAATATGAGTTCCTTGTATATATAGATAGCCCTGTTCTGTTTATTTGCACTCCCTATTCTCCCGCTACCCACTCTATATTAGGAATCGTTAGTGATCTATTCCAATGTAACTCTTTTTGGAGGATACTACAGTTTTGTCCCTTTGCGAGAAATATCCGTCCTATAATATTCTCCAATATCAAATATTGTCATTTTTTGAAAACCGTTTATACAAAATCTCTGTGTAATATATATATATATATATATATATATATATATATATATATATTACACACATATATACATATATATATAGAGATCCCCATTAACTGCAATCTCTCTACATTATCATTCGTGAAAGGTGGTGAAAAGTGTGGTTTATTACATATAAATATATATAATATATATCACATATATTTCATATATATATATATATATATATATATATATATATATATATATACACTTTTTTCCATTGCATTTTTCTATTAAGATCTCTTATAAATATCCTAATGTACAATGTGTCTTATTTTTTATCTAGTATGGTACATCTTCATAAACTAAATCAATGAAAAGTCTCTTTTTGCCATGCGTTTGTATGTATTATTCCTTTAAAAAGAAGGAACCGATAGAAAACAGCAGCAACAGGGATGACCTGTATAAAAAGGTGAATAACACAGCGCCACGATATAACCCGGAGGAAGCAAACGGTGAAATGCGTTGGGTTGCGTTTGTGCCTTTTTGAGCCTTTGGCGGATCCATAGAAGAGGACGCATTATTCCCCCTCTCTCTCTCCTGACCGCGTTTAGGCTGGAACACTCGTACAGCATCTACCAATACAACTCATTGAGTCGCATGCTGCACGCCGCCGCATGTCACAGCACACGCTTGGAAAGTACTTGGGGCATAGGAGGAAGACTGCAGATAGCGTCTACACACTGAGGCTGGTGTGCGTGCCACCCAGGGACAGCCTACCTTCTGAGGTTCACTCAACCATCTGTCGGAAGACCAACCCCATGAGGGAGCATATACCAGACTGCGGAGGCTGCCGTAAGACGTGCATGAGGAGTTGGTAACTATACCTCCTATGAGGTTTGAGCGATTTACATGACTGTATATAAATGCCTGCTACATGAGGGAGTAAAACACAGCTGTGTATCCACATAAAACATACTATCCACTTTGGGGATTCTAAGGTACACATTCCGAACCACTTAGAGGGACTTACTTTTTATAGGAGAGACACTTCCATTCATAACTCCACAAAGGTGGTAATCTATGTGGTATTTCTAACACACCAGCCAATTTTGGAACATTCCAAGGTGTTTTTTCCCCCTTTGAAGTTACTCAATATTTAGTGAGAATACTCTCCATATTTTTCAAGTTATAATTATCGATCAATCATTTCTGGGTTCCTTCATTTTATTATAACTTTTATTGTGTGCATTGATGTATTTTTATCATTTGAGGCTTTACTGAATTATCAGTCCACTAAGGAAATATGTAATAAATGTTTATATATTCATCCTGCTGTCCTCCTATATCTCTCTACATATTCTCCAGTCCCACCTCTGTGATTTCAATGAGGAATACTAATTGACAGCTCTATGCGCCTGAGTTTCTCTTTGCACATTCCCTTGGGGTTGTGAAGACCCCTTTCTTATTGGCTGCAAGAGTGTTTGGCTATTTCACCAAACTATCACTTATTACCACATAGTAGTATTACACAACTAGCGCCTCTTTTACACTCTCTCATTACTATAAGTACAGTTGCAGCAGCCATTATTTTAAGAAACCACGGCATCGTTTTCGTGTGCTGCTGTACTCCACGCAGCATTAACGCGGCCAATCGTCCCAGGCACACGTGTTTATCACGGTTGCTTTGTTTGAATTTCATGGAATGTGTGCAATTAAATGCAATGAAATGAATGAATTGTAATGTGTACAGTACTGTGCTATTGTGTTAATTTCAGTGTTTAACACTAACATGCCATTTTCTGCACTCGCCTGCACTCGCGTCTTAAGGTGGTACGGTTGGAAGCAATCCCGCGCCATCACATGGGTATTCCGAGGTATACACCGCGGGATTTGTTAAAATAATGGCCGCTGCATCTGTAGCAGGGCAAAGAGGACTTTGGGTCCAAATCCTCCAGTCAGTTTCATTACAATTTACAGCAGATGCTAGGGATCTCGGAATGAAATAACTTTAGAATCTTAATTTTTTGACCCCGATTTCAGGTTTTTTATTTCCTCTAACCGTTTACTTACAAAAGCAGCAAAGATTTGGATAATATTTTGTAACCAAGTCTATTCCCAAAGAAAATTTGGTAAATAAAGTACAGCCTTGGATTTTTTGCTGTGGACTTTGTAAATTGTGTCGATTTATACAATCTGGCAACACAATCATAAAAGCAGATGGCAATACTCATGAGGTACAGCTCAACCCCGTTATAACGCGATCTGTTACAACGCGAATCCGCTTATAGTGCGATGTAAGCGTGGCTCCCAATTGTTCGTAATTATGAATACTTTACAACACGGTTATTGGTATCTTAAATACTTTATTGTACAATTCACACAATGGTACATTATTTCTAACGCGATCCGCTTATAGCGCGATAGGATTCTTTGGACCCCAAGCACAGCGTTATAAGGGGGTTGAGCTGTACTTCCCTATATAAACTGTTTGACAGAATATGTAATTTATTTTCTGCAAGGCACAGTTCGGGTTCTCATTTTTATTTTCTTGCTGCATGTTCTTTATTTTGTTTATGTCACAGTACTTGTACTGTAACTGGCTGCTCTCTTATGTGATGTTTTTAGCTCACATTTGATTTTGGTCAGGACAACGCCTTTATTTCATTTCTTTATCGGACATCCTGTACGTATTTCTGCCCCTGCTCATTATGCTTTGAAGTATCTTCCCTGTGCAAGGAGCAAGGGGAAGACATTTCACAGTGTAATGAATAGTGAATTTGTGATATGTTATTTTTTTTAATTCCATGTAGCAGGCGAAAAAATATTTCACCCTTTCCCTGCCTGAAGCCCAGAGGGGCCAGATTGCCACCCGACTTGCAGGATCACGACCATGTGATCGCACGGGGGAGTGATGTGATCGCGCCAGGTGTTCTCCACTTACGATCCGATCACGTCCCAAGGGATGCGATCTCCCGGAACACCGTAAGGGCACTAACAACTTATACGTGTAATCAGCTTCCTTCGAAAGATGAAATCACCCTTAAAGTAACAATTTTACTTACTGATATCCTGTGTTTTAGTTTACAGTACTTTGGGGTGGAATGTGAATGGGATGGAATCACAATTATTTTACAAAGAAAAGAAACACAAAATCCTATAGAGTTGAGGATTGACACAGAGACATTATTTGTTTACCATGGGAATATTAAACAGTAAAAAAATATTTAAAGATACTAAACCTGTCCATTGTTTTTTTTAAAGATGCCAATTACTTACTTTTTGCCTCTTGTCACCTGGAGATGGATTTGACTTCCCCTGACTGCACTTATAACAATGCACATAACACTTATATTGTTACAGAGAAGGCCATGAAGTTTACAATATTTTATTAAATGGGGAAGTAAAAACACAGGTTTTTGGGTGGGTCTTTGCTCTTTAAGTACAAGAAGGTTTATTCTGCACATCTATATGCTGTAAACAACACTAATGCCTTTGTTTATGTAACCAGGTCCCCCTTTCTGTACTGACCCCCCTCCTTCCGCTGCGTAGGGCCGGCGAGTACGAGGGAGTGCGTGGTACTGGTGCGTGAGCCGCGCGTTACCTGGAGTTGCGGCCGGTTGTCCGGGACGCGATCGGGCCGGTTGCCGGGGACACGATCGGGCCGTTGTTAAGGCCGCGATCGCGTTGCTGCGGCCCGCGGAGCAGGGCGCCGCCATTGTTGGGTGCGTTGCGCATGCGCAGGGCACCCAAGGAGCATCGGGAGGACTCCAGGGAGTTCGCGCATGCTCAGAGAGGAGCAGTAAATCCCGCAAAGCCCTGGCAAATCAGAGGAGGGCTCTGTAAGGGGACTTCAAGTCCCATGAGCCTCTGGAGCGGTCCCATGATGCCAGGGAGCCAATAGGGCTGCAGGAGTACTACTTGCAACATAGTAATACATTTCGCAGGCTTAGAGCACGCTAGTCAGTTGGTGAGAGGAGCAGCTAGGGGAAGGAGGTAGGGTGCAGGAGTCAGTGGCTCCCTGCACTAGGCCAGTACTCCCCTAGGCCCCAGATAACCCTGAGTCATCCTAGCTGAGTGTTGTAGGGACAAGCCCTAGGTTAGGGTCTCTGCCCCATTATCTAGTTATTAGTAGTGAACCAAGAATATTGATCGGTTGCTGACAGAGAGCTGGACTATCTTCACGGAGGCCAAGCCAGCAGTGACTGCGGCCTGCGGGCAGCATACAGATACTCTCCAAGGCACAAACGGTGTGGAGCTGCGGTGATATTATCCACGCCGGAATTCACCCCACACGTAGGAGGATATCATGACGATCCAACCCTGGGGGTATAGCAGCACCCGCGGCTGGAGCCCGGGCAGGTAACCCAATATCTAACGTGCACCAACCAGGCCTATCACCAGACATAGTGGCTGCGCAGTCACACACACACACTTGTATGTGATTTGGGAGTGCGAGACATTGGGTGGGGTTTACTGGACACGGGGTGGGATCACTCTGTGGAGGTGTTAGCGTCCGCCGTGACGCCTAAAGGTTAGCGTCCGCCGTGACGCCTAAGAGGTTAGCGTCCGCCGTGACGTATAAAGTGTAGGCACCCGCCGTGGTGCAAGTTAGCGTTAGCATCCTGTAAGACGCCGTAGTCTGGTTGCCCTTAGCGGGGGACCCTTGTTGCTATGTGTTGATGTTACTTGTCTCTATATGCCGTTAGTAAAGTCACCAGTTGTTATCCAACCTGTTGTACGTGGTTATTGTGTATTGTCCTGCGAGGAACCACTCCCCCTCTGGTGGGAGCCATCGCAGGTGGAGGCGCTGCATTGTTGTAAGTGAGTACCCCTAGCATTGTAATTGCCCCAGGTTCCCCGTGGCGGAAGCTCAGCCCTCCTGTGAGCCAACAGGTAATGCACCACATCTATGGTAACATGGTATGTTTCTCCGCACCCACAGTATAATCTGCGATTGGGGGGGGGGGGGGAAACCCGTTACATTTAGATAAAAGGGGCTGCATATTTACATTTCCAAAGTACAAATCAACAGCGCCAGATTTGGGAACGAAGTGAAATTCCTCGCAATTTTTTTCCCTGGAACCTTTTTTCATTCTTATTGTTAGCAGCTCTAGCATCAAATCCCTTAATAATTTTCACTTTGATCGCACACACATTTATTATTCTCACTTGGAATTGATTTTGAGGTTGCAGGGTAAAGTATTGAAGTCTTTGTGACATTATCATTTATTTTGGAGACTTGTTGATTACACAACATGGGACCACTCAGCACAACATATTAACCTTCCCACTGATCCTCATTACGCCGGCTCTCTGGCCTTACTGTGAACCACTACACATCTCATAGTCATGATTTAAATCCAGAATTAACAGGAAAGTAGGGCACAAGATGAACCCTTCCCAGCCTTTAAAGGGGTGGGTGTGTTTACTACAATGGTGTTTGTAAATTGCAACATCCGTTTACAGGAAATATGATGCCAAATGGAACTCTTTCCAGATGTTTTGTTTCTTCCAGCTGACACTCTGGAAAGAAGCGCTCCATGGTGAAAAAATAAACCCTTAAATCCTTAGGCTGCACTAATAAACCTGCAAATCAGGTAATTATATTTAGATAAATGAGTAGGAAACCTTGGACAATCTGTGTGGTAGAAGTAAACGGCAAAGTCTCCTTTAAAAAAAAACTGGAGGAAAAACATAAAACCAGGTTAATAGTGTAGCGCCACCCCCCTTTTAGGGACTACTGGTTAGTATAAGGGGTTAACAACCTTAATGAGTTAACTGTGTGGGATCACTTTAGGTTACTCCCATCCCCATCATGTGATGCAGAAAGGATAAACACTTCACAGAATGTCGTGTGACCAGTGATGTCACTATAGGGCGATAGAAGTGTATGTATAGACCCTACCAATTTTCTAGAAACAGGTTCCTCAGAGTTAAGACTGGAACCTCACTATGAGCCCTGTAAATAGATTTGTGTGGATAGTAATGTTTATTAAAATAGCCAAACAGGCTGCATTGAGGTTTCATTTTTTTTTTTAATTACAGGTTTGAAGCAGGGGTCTCCAGAGCTGAACTGTGTTAATTTCAGCTCTGGGGACCCCCTGCTTCCAGAGATACTTACCTCAGTAGTGGTGCCGGTAGCTATTCAGGTAGCAAGCTGTGTGCCTAACATAATGGTGACTTTAAATGTCACGTGGGCCAAGAGGAAACCCTGACGTCAGCCATTGCGTCTTCATATTAGCTAGTGTGACCAGGACATTTAAACACCACTATGGAGGCAAGTATCTCTGAAAGCAGGGGGTCCCCGGAGCTGAAATTAACACAATTCAGCTTCGGAAATCCTCTGCTTCGAACATGTAATTAAGAAGAAAATAAACGCAATGCAGCATGTTCCGCTGCTTTAAGGTTGTTTTGTCACCACATATTGTTTTCAGTTAAGGAATATGCCCTATATAGATAGAGCCCATAGTAACGTCCCAAGGTAGTTCTCTTGCCAGAAGAGGAATAAATATGTGCTCAGGGAGTTCTCAGAGTAAAAGCTCTGAAACATAATTGGATTGGCCCCACCAGAATGTCCTAAGTAAACTCCCAATACCGTGCACCGAAACAGTATAGTGATCCCAGAGAATAGTGTGTGTCCCAACAAGGGTCCACCTGAGATGGGGCATTATTGAAGCTATTCAGGAGATTGCCAATCTAACCAATACTTAGGGAAACAAGTATAAGTACTACCCCAGCATATGTGAGAGGTACCAGGGGGAGAAGCACAGAGTAACTATATGTGTGACACCAGTTTATATCTGAAGTGAAGTCTGTCTGTTATATGGCGAACATTAGGCCGTGATTATACCGCAAAACGCCGGCGGCTCAAAAAATATAATGCATAAATCCAATTAAAGTAAACATACCTGTAGCGGCGTGCGCGCCGCCTGGAGCTGGAGGGCGGATGATTGGTGAGGAGACAGAGGAATTTGTTATTGGCAGGCGAAGGTCGCGTCACGTGAGCGATTCAGCCAATGAGGGTGAACCGCTCACGGCCACGCCTCCGTCATCACTCCTCTCCGGTATCCTTCACTGCCGAGGTCCCTTGATCACGGTGCTGCTCGGTGGCAGCACTGAGTGACATCACAGGATAGCGCTGCCGCCCTGCAGTTCTTGGTATAATCCAAGCCTTAAGAATGGCTGTGAATAAAGTTCCAATTTACACTATAAAAGTTCCTGGCTCTCATAATTATTCTTTCTGCATATCCACGCCCAACCTTCATGGACCCAGTACCATGAAAAGGTATGAGAGACTAAGCACAGACATGTATATATTATATATCTAACTCTGTGTAAACTCCGTTAGAGCCAGGCAAGGAGGTTACAAAAGCACTATTTTCATTGAAAAGTTTGATGTTATTTTTTAAAAGGTATTTTTTCTTTCTTTCATGAATGTAAGGTCCGGGGGAACACCTCTCTCTAAAGGGGTTCCTCCCGCAACTTTACTTACCCCCGCTCCAGCTCTGCCTCCTCGGGATCTTCCTGCTCCTCCACTTCCCGCGGCGGCTACTGATCTCGCGCATGCGCGCGCACGGCCGAGGACCTTTACATCCTCCCTCAGGAGGAGTTCCCGCCCCCAGCTGAGGCTGCGCGCACCTCTCCCGCGCGGCGCACACGCCTGATGCGTGTGCACCGCTCACAAGCTGCACATCTAGCACAGCTGTGGTAAGTTTCTCCCTACCAATCCCTATCTTCCCTGGGGCCGCTCCCTCGTTACTCCCCCTCTCCCTATTGGTCCTTCCTCCTACGTATACCTTGCTCAGCCATTCATTCTTTGGCTGAGCATAGCTTTGTATGACCTGTGTTATCCACGGTCGTGCCTGCCTCAGTTCCTGTCTCTTTGTCTCCTTAGTGATCCCTTGTGTACCGTACCGGCCTGGCTGTGGATCCGCTCTGGACTTCTACCCTTGGTTTTTATCCTGACCTCCTGGACTCCCCGACCCCTTTACCTCGGTTTGTGGATTCTGACCTAACTCCCGGCTCTGGACCCCAGGCTCTCGGTACCACCTATCTTCTGGAACCTCCCTTCTCGTCTGGCGAGTATCTTACTTTATCTTATACTCCCAGACGCCTATTTTCCACTTTCCAGGCGTGTCCCCGTAACTGTGGGTGCAGTTTGTTACCCATCTCACCTCAGTTTCGGGGTCCCTCCTTGTCCGTGGTGAGCACAGCGTAACATTATGCTCAGCCCAACAGACATGGACCCCGAAGAGATTGAGCAACCAAGCCCCATGCAGCGACTTTTCCAGCTAGAGGCGCAGCTTGCCTCCATGACGCAAGAGCTCTCTAGACTCTCCTCGTTGCAGCATTCCCCAGGCTCCTCTGCCATGGCAGCTGCGGCGTTTCCCTCCCCGGGTCTTCCCGTGGCTGTGGATCCCCGTCTCCCGGCTCCCAACCGCTATGTAGGGGATCCCCACGAGTGCAGAGGGTTTCTTAATCAGTGCAAGATGCAATTTGAATTATCTCCTTCGCGCTTCCCCACTGCATGTTCAAAGGTGGCCTATATTATGTCTCTCTTGAACAGAAAGGCCCTAGCCTGGGCATCCCCCATCTGGGAGCGGGAGCTTGCCATGACGAATGACTATTCTCGCTTTCTTCGAGAATTCAGGCAAGTATTCTATACGCCTGGTCGCCAAATTACGGCAGATTCTTCTCTCTTCCATATTTCCCAGGGTACTCGTCCTGTCGCCGAGTATGCTTTGGTCTTCCGGACCATCGCGGCGGAGACCTCCTGGAACGATGGCTCACTATCAGCAGCTTTTTGGCAGGGTCTGTCGGATGCCATCAAGGACCAGCTGGCCACTATGGAGAGACCCACCAGATTGGAGGATCTCATTGCGGTCTGCATCCGCGTGGACCAGCGGCTACGAGAGAAGACTTGAACGCGCTTTTCCTCGTACCACCTCCTTCCGGTCTTCCAGCCGCAGTCTCGTCCATTACGTTCCCCAACCCATGGATGAGCCCGAACCTATGCAGCTCGGTGGTCATCGGCTATCCGCGTCTGAGAGTAAGCGCCGACGAGATGGTGGACTGTGCCATCACTGCGGTCATCCCAGTCATCTGCTGGTAAGCTGTCCTCTGCGAACGGGAAACACCAGGACCCAATGAGGTATGAGAGGGTCTCGTTGGGTGTAGTCTCTTCTCCTCTTTCTTCTTCTAAAGTACTTTCCAATTGTATAATGCTGCCTATTTCTCTGGCCTGGAATGACTCCCTGATCCCCGCTTCTGCATTTATAGATTCTGGGTCTCAGGGGAACTTTATTGTTCAGAGTTTTGCCTATAGGAATGGGATTCTCTTCCGATCTAAGGCTGTTTCAGTTGGTCTGGAGGCCATAGATGGGCATCCACTCCAACCAGCCTTTATTTCCCTGGAGACTTGTTCTCTATCCCTCTCCATGGAGGACGGTCACCAAGAGAAGATATCTTGGACGTGATCCACACTCCATCGGTAGATGTAATTCTGGGACTCCCCTGGTTGCAACTTCATAACCCACAATTAGATTGGGTTGGTAAGGAGCCCATACGATGGAGCCCCCAGTGCCTTAAGACCTGTCTTCCCCCTAAACGGATGTTAGCCGGAGTGGAATTACCCGCAGAATATAAAACTTCCCTTCCAACAGTCTACTGGGACCTGGCGGACGTTTTTGATACGGTACGTTCTGAAGTGTTACCTCCCCATAGAGACTTTGACTGTCTTATTGAGCTCCTTCCCGGTGCTACCTTACCCAAGAGCCGTTCTTACCCCCTATCCATACCCGAGACCAAGGCCATGACCGAGTATATCCAGGATAATTTGAGGAAGGATTTCATTCGCAATTCTTCATCTCCAGCTGGAGCTGGATTTTTTTTTGTTAAGAAAAAGGATGGTTCCTTGCGCCCCTGTATTGACTACAGAGGTCTTAACAAAATTACGATCAAGAACCTTTACCCCCTGCCACTTATTTCTGAACTCATCGATCGTTTACAGGGGGCAACAATTTTTTCCAAACTTGATCTCCGCAGAGCCTATAACCTTGTACGCATCCGTCAGGGCGACGAATGGAAGACCGCCTTTAACACCCGGGATGGGCATTATAAATATCTAGTCATGCCTTTCGGCCTGTGCAATGCCCCGGCGGTCTTCCAGGAGTTTGTCAACGAGATCTTCCATGATCTCCTCGACAGCTTCGTTATCGTATACCTTGACGATATCCTTATTTTTTCCAAATCCCTTTCTGACCACATTCAAAACACCAAATTAGTCCTGTCCCGCCTTCGGGAGAACAATCTCTATGCTAAGCTAGAGAAATGTTCTTTTCATCTTTCTTCCATTCCCTTTCTTGGATATATCATTTCTAGCACTGGCTTCTCTATGGACCCAGTCAAACTCAAGGCTGTCTTTGAATGGCCACAACCCACTTCCCTGAAAACCATAAATCGATTCATGGGATTTGCGAATTACTATCGTAAATTCATCATGAATTTTTCTTCTACCGTGGCCCCCATTACTGCCCTCACCAAAAAGGGAGCTAACACAGCAGTCTGGTCTCCTGTAGCTCTCCAAGCTTTCGACTCCCTCAAAAAATCTTTCGCTTCTGCTCCTATTTTGCATCACCCTGACCCCGGGCTTCCCTTTACCCTAGAGGTAGATGCATCCGATGTCGGTGCTGGCGCCATTCTCTCTCAGACAGTCCCCACAGGCCAAACTTCATCCCTGTGGGTTCTTTACAAAAAAAAATTCTTCGGCAGAACGGAACTATGACATTGGAAACAGAGAGCTCCTGGCTATTAAACTCGCCCTTCAGGAATGGAGACATCTTCTGGAGGGAACGGAGAGCCCCATTTCGATCTTTACTGATCATAAAAACTTACTTTACATTGAGAGTGCACATCGCCTTGGGGCGCGTCAGGCTCGATGGTCTCTTTTTTTTCCGAGATTTAATTATCTCATATCTTACATTCCTGGTTCAAAGAATCAAAAGGCAGACGCCCTTCTTCTAAACTGGGAATGAAAAAATGAAGTCAAAGCACACACAAAAAAAAAAAAAAAGATTTCAAAAGGTAACAAACAAGGTAGTGTGGTATGCTGTTGTACTACAGAGCCACTGGATGACTGCAGACCCACCCAGAGAGGGATCACTGAGGAACGGTCAGGTCAGAGGGTTAGAGTCTCCCGAATTATAAAGCCCTTTATTATATATCTATATTCATTTTGAACTTACATGCCACACTCGTGTGGGCTAGAGTCACATTGCTATATTGTTGCAAGAAAGGAAGGAAGGGGAGTTGAAACTGTTCTGATTTATACCTGAGAAGACTTTATATTTCACAGCCATTGATCAGGTAGTAGAGCACCCGATAGGGTATTGTTCCCTTATTTACCCTGTTTTTATATTCAGTCAGATTTTAAACATCACAACAGAGTTTTTTTTCCACTTAAGTCAAAAAACTGTCAGTCAAAGTTGATTTACGACAGGGGCGGGCTTATGTTGTTTCAAATGGGGAAATATAGCACATCAGTCTCACCAAGGTAATATTAAAAATCAGAATTCCACAGATGTGTTTGGGATCAGTCGTGAATTTTCATCTTTTCTACGCCAGTGACCTCTCTGGGAAGAACTTGTGACGTGTGGTAACGTACAGTATAGGAATTCTGCTATGTCTATTAATTTTATTTTAAGAAAATGGTCAGCATATATTATAACTGTATGTTATTGTAATAATCTTTTTCTGTAACATAAGCACTGAATTGTTATATATTAAAAAAAACTTTAATAAATAATGGTTTGGGCTTTGAATGAACTGTTTACACACTTTGTATAGATTAAAGTACATTTTCGGACACATTTTTGCTACAACAGATTTTTGTGTGTTACGTGCATAGTTTTTTCTTTAATAAACAGGGACCTTAGACTGCAAATAATTACATATTTTATATTTCTTGGGTGGTAGCAGCGGATATATATTAATTGCAATCGAGTAAGGTGTAAATAATAACTCGTTGAAAGTATCTTGCATAGGCGAAAAGTGAAATAGCATAGTAGTAGTCTACATAGTCTGTAGACTACATAGAGTAGTCGTGTGTACTGTATTAACCCTGGTTACATTACAGTGGCGAGAAAAAGTTTGTGAACCGCAATGATAATCACGGAAATTCCATACTGTAGTTTTTCCATGATAACTTTCTCGCCGGGATACAACATTAAAAGGGGTCTCGAGACACATAGTGTCTCGAATCACTTTAAAGTGAAACATAATCAAAACCCTGAGGGATTAGTCTGCAAGGGTATAGACTGCCCCAAACAAAATTGGAGAGTGGGAGATAGAATCAATCTAATATCCCGGCGAGAAAGCTATTGGATATACACCCTAAAAACATTAACTCCAAAAGGTCTAAACATAGAGTTTGACCTGGCATCCTTTTTAAGGGATGGTTGATTGGATATTTAATATACCAATACAATTTTTCAGCCAATCTCACAAATTCTATCTGAGTCCTCTGTTCGTTAGTCCCATATACGATGTATGGGTATGCCTTTCTAGTTTCATTGATTTTAAAAGAGCTTACTATAGCAGATTTCATATAATTAATTATTAAATATGTATTATTAATTGCAAATTTGTTCTAGGTACATTAATGTTTTTATTATATTATTTTTTGTATTAATTTTATTAATTGTATTATCTGTGTTTTTGTATTATTGTATACCATACTGTGGGAAGATTGTATTTCATGATATGATATATTAATCTTGTTGTAGTAATCTTGTAACAAGCAGCTACGACGGCTAGGAGCATGCAATGATAACAATAGCACTTTAGCTAATTAGCCAGACACCCCTTTAGGAGTAATTATCCTATCAGGGCTTAGATCTGGCCAACCAGTTTTGCTTAAATAGCACTCTATGGCACCAAAGCTCCATTACCCCTGAGGAAGTGACGTCAGGAGTCACGAAACGCGCGTATGGTGGAGCTTAGTTGCACGCATTGCCACGTGCTAGTACCAGCTGAGGAGGTTGCTGTGGACGGTGACGTCATCTGAGGTGGACCTGGCACTCTGAATTGCGGCCGCGAGGAAGAGGTACACGCTGGATCCAGCCTCCACACACACCACGGTTCAGCCCCTCATGCCTACTGACGGCACGTTGTAATTCGTGTGGTAAGATCATCTAGCATGTGAGTGCATTGACTGTTGATCTTTTTTGTGTTTTTATTAAATTGTACTGTACTACACTATTGGCATTTATCTTTTGTATACCACTGGGCGTATTGGCTGTTTGTGGAGCGGGAGCACTGCATTTGGAGAATCCAAGTCAACCCTGCGAGAGACGCATACCTCCGGTTAAAGATACCTTTCAAGGCTTGTCTGCATCTATTTAGATGTAAGTACCTAGCAGCTGTGTGGATGAGGTTTCGATATACATAGGGTACTGCGCAATGGTCTCCTGTTCTCTCTGATTACAGATATCTGAATATCGGATGAGAAGCAAGAGGACAGACTGTGAAAATCTAAGAACTGTTCCTTCAAGAACCAGGACTAACATATCAGGTTCACGCACTTGATAGTGCGCCAAGGACTTTGTTCTCTGTACTAGCATTTATTTGACTGACTGATATATTTTTGGGACTTATTTTTTGTGACTTTGGTGAAAACAGTACAGTACAATACTTTACAGTACAGTGTTTTACAATGCTGTGCTTCCTTAGGCCGTGCGTATAGTGCCCGCGACCGGCGACGTCACCCATCCCCGCTAGCGAAAGTTATATTTCGCTTTGCGGCGGCATCGCAGACTCCCGGACATTTGATTTGTTCAGGGGCTGTCACATCAGGTGACAAGCCATTGAAAATCAAATATTCCCGGCTTCCAAAGTCCGCTCCATCGCACTGCCGCTCTCGCGCTTACTATAAGCGCACGCGGCGGCGGCAATGTGTTTGTTTTTGGGCGGCATCGCCGGCACTATACGCAGGGCCTTACTCAGGTCCTTGATCAGCTTGGCTTACACGCACGCACTCCCTCAGTCACGCACACACTCCCTCTGTCACACAATCTCTCACGCACTCCCTCAGTCACACAATCTCTCACGCACTCCCTCAGTCACACATGCACTCCCTCAGTCACGCACGCACTCCCTCAGTCACACAATCTCTCACGCACTCCCTCAGTCACACAATCTCTCACGCACTCCCTCAGTCACACAATCTCTCACGCACTCCTCAGTCACACAATCTCTCACGCACTCCCTCAGTCACACAATCTCTCATGCACTCTCACTCAGTCACGCACGCACACGTACTCAGTCGCACACGCACTCATTCGCACACGCACTCAGTCACGCACGCATTCAGTCACGCACGCATTTAGTCATGCACGCACACGCACTCAGACACACACTCAGACACACACTCAGACACACACTCAGACACACACTCAGACACACACACACACACTCAGACAGACACACACACAGACAGACACACACACTCAGACAGACACAGACACACACACACACTCAGACAGGCAGACAGACAGACACACACTCAGACAGACACACACACACACACTAAGACAGACACACACACAGACAGACACAGAAACACACACACAGACAGACACACACAGACACAGAATGCAGTAGAAGAGCACCTCCTCCTCCTCCGTAGCCTGTAACTCACATGCAAAGTTCCGTTCTACAGCAGCAGCAGCAGCAGGCTAGAGCGAGCTCTGAGGAGGAGGAGGGAGGAGGAGAGTGGAGGGAGAAAAGCCAGGTGCTGCAGTGCCGGCGGAATCACTGCTATAGCTGCTGATTGATGGCGTGCCCGATCTCCCGGTTCCCCCAGCCATCTGGCCCCGTTCCCCAATACCCCTTACCTGCACTCCCGCTCAGTTAGGGACCACAGTGAAGGAGGTTGCAGTATTGGAGGTGCGCACGCACGCACGCCGCCCCCTGGTGTCCGTACTCGCGAAGCATGCGTATGTACACAGGGGTATGGTGCAACTAAAAATAAATGTACGTACTTGCGAGTGTACGTAAGCGGGTGTATTTAAAACGGGGTATGCCTGTATGCTGTTTGTGAAAAAGTGCTTCCAATAACACTAATGCCCGTGAGAGCTAGCAGATATCCCGATGGCCGTTTCGCTTTGGCGCTTTTTCAACGGATGTTTGAAACAAAATGATATAAGAATTAGATAAACAATTAATAATTAAGAGTCAATGTATGTGAAAAAGTAAGTGAAACCCTGGTTTTATAAGTAAATTAAAGGTGATAATTTGAAAAAACAGAAAAAGCTTCATAAACCTTTTTTTCTACTAAGTCTCCTCCAAACCAGATCATTTCAATAGGTCTCATGATAATCAATTTGAAAGAAGGGAGGGAGAGAGAGAGAGAGAGAGAGAGAGAGAGAGAGAGAGAGAGAGAGAGAGAGAGAGAGAGAGAGAGAGAGAGAGAGAGAGAGAGAGAGAGAGAGAGAGAGAGAGAGAGAGAGAGAGAGAGAGAGAGAGAGAGAGAGAGAGAGAGAGGACTCTCTGCTATCCCACAAAAACATCAAGAGTGGGAAGTTGAGAAAGGGATGTAGAGCAGGGAGAAAACTGATCAAAAACTAAAAAGATATATTTCCAAATCCAAAAGAGGTGGTTTCAATGTGTCTTCTTATTCACTTACTGAAGATAAAGAAAGACTTTAAACAAAGGGATTATCATTTGGTCCCAACGGCGGCCCCGAATAGATTCAAACTATTTCTAGATCTTAACAGGTTTGTTCGTAAGGTCACTTTACATATACACTTTCACGAGAAAAAATATAGATAAAACACTTTTTGGATACGCAAGATCTATCCAATATTGATAATTTGGTAAAGCACTACGTAAAACTAGTAGCGCTATACAAGAACATGTTTTTTTATTATTATTATTATATGTCAAACCAATAAAGGTGGGGGAATTATAATCCGAAAGAGAGAGGATTATTTGCTGGAGGCTTTTAGGATTTTAAAAGACAGACCCTCATATAGTCATACATTTCGCACCAGACAGAGGCGGCCCCTCTCCCTGCACAGCTCTAACAGGGAATCGCAATGTTTTAAAAAATGTTTTAATTACATAGTATTGAAGTAGGGGGTCTCCGGAGCTGAACTGCATTAATTTCAGACCTGGGGACCACCTTCTTCCCCCGATACAGGGCCCGGTATGGGATGCTGGTATCTCCTGCACATTTAAATGTCCCAGTCACGTGGGCCTTGACACGGGCGAATTAAACAGCTAATTGGTAGTTCAATTATGAATAATAGCCGTGTGCTAATTGACGGTGCAAAAACAGGGATAATGTATAAAGCAACTAAAGAAGAAAAGCACTTCCACCAAATAATCTTTTAACCGAGTGCAGCACACAGTGCTATTCTCCTTCAGTTGCTTTATACATTATCCCTGTTTTTGCACCGTCAATTAGCACACAGCTATTAATCCTCATTGAACTACCAATTAGCTGAGCGAGGAGTTTCCTTTACGTTCCACTGATATTTAACCCACTAGCTCCTGAGTGTATTTATCGCTTTTTTGCAAACTATATTGCGTCTCTCTGATACTCTTTATATAATTCTGGACAGAAAGGGCTCCATTTTTTTCGTAGCTATAGATTTTCACACACTTATTTTTGGTGTTGAATTAGAAAATTGATGGAACTATTATATTTCATTTTTTATGTGTTGTTTTATAGCTTTTCGCAATTATTGGTATTTGTGATATTTGATTAGTTTTATTTAACACGTTTTTCACTGATTATTTTTAAGTTCAATTATGTGAACTCTTTCTATATACTGGTGCACAGTTAATTGAGTTATAGAGGAAGCACAGATTATTTTCTTTTGAGTAGTTAGACGTGATTACTTTTTGGTTGCCTACTACTATAGCCAGTTTACACAGAAGAACTAGTGTATCAGCAGCCGGTTACGGGTCCTTGCAGGCTCACTGCACAGCACATGTTGCATTTGATCCTTTATCCTTTTTTTACCTCACTCCACTGTCAGTCATCTAAAAGATTCCCATTGAATTGCCTTCCAGACTTCCACTGAAGTGTCCAGTCACTTGGCAATGCTTTAATTCATGCTTTTTGGTTCAGACCGTGCATGCACTGTACTTATGTGGTCTGAAGCATGGGCAGTGATAAACCACGAGAACCAAAAGCATGGTGACTTTTTTCTGTTTACAAAATGCATTGCGTTATCCGGGTAGAGGTTTCCTGCAAAGTATAGGGTACGTAAATACAATAACACAGTTAGTTATAAGCCACAGAGGTGATAATGAGACCACATACAATATTGTACAAAGTGGTTTTGTTTGTTGAACCAGTAATAAAAAAAAAAATTATATCCTCCTCACCTTTTTAACTTGGGAGGTCTTTTCACTTTGCTGCAAAGAACAGGATCTACTACGGTTCTTTCCCCTCATACAGAGGTAAAGGGAAGGGTTCACAGTGTAGTTTAGGACCTGCATTCATTTTGGTTATACCTTGACGTGGTATGCAGGCTTATGATGCTTTGGCCAAAGGGTTTAACTAAATAACCAATAAATATTATTATTATTTAAGTATTTAAACTTTATACTTATTACTTTATATGTCTTGTCAATTGGATGTAGCATTGGGCACCCCTGTCTTTGTTACACACATATATATATATATATATATATATATATATATATATATATATATATATATATATATATATATATATATATATATATAACGGGTTTCCCCCCCCCCCCCCCCAATCGCAGATACAGTGTGGGGGTGCAAGGAACATATAGTGTTACTCGGTGTTGGTGCTATACCTGTTGGTTCACAGGAGGGCTGAGCTTCCGCCACGGGGAACCTGGGGCAATTATACTAGGGGTACTTACTTACAACGATGCAGCGCCTCCACCTGCGATGGCTCCCACCAGAGGGGGAGTGGTTCCTCGCAGGACAAACACAATAATCACATAGACAGCATGTATATTAACCATAACCTTTTACTAACATGCAAGACCACCATATCATATCATAATAACCTGTGTCCCTCTCACGAGGAGACACTAACTGCGACGTATCGCAGGACGCTTCCCCAACACCAGGTGATTCCACCCAGTGTCCAAAGAACCCCACCCAATGTCTCACACTCTTGCAGACAGAGTCAATGGGTGACTGCGCAGTCACTATTTACGCTAAGGGCCCGGTGGTGCACTTATGACTGTAGGTACCTGCCGAGCACTCCGGTGCTCGGGTCAGCAACACTTCACAAAGGATCAGTCGGGCGATGACTCCTTCTGATCCTCCAACCGAACTCCTGGCACGCGGACCGCCAGGGCGGTCCCACTCTGGAATAGTCTCTGCGGACCCCAACGTGGGTCCGAACCGCTTCACAGGAACAGCAGCAGCCGCTGTGTCCCTATCTAATCTAAGTGGCACGCACTATACTATAGGCCGTCCCTATAGCACAGCAACCTGTAGTGGCTTTGGGGAAACTCCTAGGGGCCTACAGGGGGTTAATGACCTGTCCCACTCCCCTAACTCTCCGGGTCCCCTCAGCCTCACTAATACCTACGAGTCCTAGCGCCTACAGCAGCAAGCTGTAGCTCACTGGGTGCTGGCAGCCAAACGTGCTGCGCAACAAGGTGCCTGCCTGTCAGACCTCACAGCACTGACAGCCGTGAGTCTGACAAGGCAGCACTCTAACAACACTAAGCGCAGCGTCCCTATCTTGGGCCTCCCTCAGCACTTACCTAGTGGGGGGTTGGGGCCTACCTGGGGTGTGGGTACCTATAGGGCCGCAGGAGCTGCACTCGCTCCCCGCACCCTTCCTTCCCTCACAGCTCCCCTGCTCCAACTGACTATCCTGAGTGACAGGGTCCCTCTCTCTAGAGCAGTCCCTGGCAACACTCTCTCTCAGGGGGTACTTAGCTACCTCAGACCCTGGGGATGCTGGTCTAGTACAGGGAGTCCTTGACTCCTGTACCCTACCTCCTTCCCTGGGCTGCTCCGGTCTCTGACTGACTAACGTGCTCCAAGCCCGCCAAATGTATCCACTTGCCTGTTGAGACTTCCTAAGCCCTATTGGCTCCCTGGTGTCACATGGGGCATACAGAGGCTCATGGGATCTGTAGTCCCTGCTCAGAGCCTCTCCTAATAGGCTAGGGCTTCGTGGGCTTTCTATCCACTGCCCTGCGCAAGCTATAGGGGGCTGCCGTGACTCTCTCACTACCTTCCCTACTCTCGCGTGACTTTTCCCTAGCTCTGGGGCCTTACCTGCGCCTGCGCGATCACTGCGCATGCGCGAGTCTGTCTTCAATGGCGGCCCCCTCTTCGCCAGCCGCCGGGACCCTAGCGACGCGACCAAGGCCTTAGCAACGGCCAGATCGCGTCCCCGGCAACCGGCCGCATGTGGGGGAAGCCGCGCTGCTCCCTGCTCCGGCCCCCACCCTTGGAAGCAGCCGTCGGGTCCGTCGGCACCCGCGACCGCGCTGCAACAAGGGAGGGGGGTCTCCAGGAGCCACAGGCTACATATATATATATATATATATATATATATATACACACACACACACACACACACACACACACACACACACACACACACACACACACAAGGCCATGTCTATACATACTGCGCTATATGAATGCACACCCAGCTGTCTCTTACACATACAAATGTACACTGTAATTCTATCCCTATATACCAATAGGGACCACATAGTATCTACACACATTAATAGTAATGCAACACCCTCTTACATTTCTACACCTACCCACACCATTGGTATACACTCCCACTCCACACACACACACCTTTTGTAAAGCACTGTATACAATGTGGTCGCTTTATAAATTTATATTTATACACATACATACACACTCTTACATCACTATCATTCAGGGACCATTTAATTAAGTCATAAATCACATACGACACAAGGGGGAGGGATAGGCTTCAGTCACAGACTGAATATATGCTATTGGCCTCATCTGGTCCAATTAAAGTCCGTAGTGTTTTACAATGTAAGAGTTTACCTTTTGCTTCTTTGATATATCCAGTGACGTTTGAAATTGCATTCTGAGTGCTGTACCTCCTAACCTGTGACTTTCTGTATATTAATAGTGATTGCTGCTTGAAATCAGAGTAGAACTCAAACCAAGAAGTACTTTGCAAATCATTTTCTAAATATCTGTCACTGCTTATTTTCCCTTAATTTAGTTAAATTACCACATACACCTCCAGCCTTCGCTGTGTCTTTATATCTGATAAAGAGCTATGAACGAACCTCGGACCAGAACATTTTAACAGTCTTTCTTTAAAGGATGTCCTCAATGATATAAGACTGTTTCTTTTTTCACATATACATACATTGCTGAAAATTTATATAGTGGTCATTTCTGACCTGAATTAAATCTCAAACTGTGTGTGCACTTCACTCATACTGCATTTTCAGTGCAAAATGAATACTTCTATAAGAAAAGCCCTTCTATCATGATTAAATACCAACATCAATTTGTAAAATTGTGTTGGGAGGAGCACTAGTTTGAAACTTGTCACTTTAAGATAACTGGCTATTAATGTAGCTACTAAGCTAAAATGGGCAAGTAGGAGGCAATGTCACTGTATATATCACTGTATGACCTGATTCTCCTCTGCAATAACTGTGTCTTCTATGATTCTGCTCTCAGGAGATACCTGAGCTGTAGGTTGTTGGCTATCAGTTGAACTAATAATTGCTGTGGATCTTGCGTTCTTGTGGAATTAGTATTTATGTAGGAAACCCCCTTTGCATTTTTCCCAGGCTAAAAAAGAATGACCTGAGGGAATACGTCTCACATTTTAGCCAGGTTTTGCATTCCTCTCACTCCCTTTCTATAGGGCTAAACACAGCCTGGTGCATTTCTGTTGCTGGTATCTCATTCTCTATGCTGTTCACCTGGCTACAGCTCCCTGGTAATCTAGAACCAGATCCTCACCCAGAAACTGCTATCTTCCTGTTTTGATCAGACTCAAGAAATAGCAAATTTTGTTCTTTGTCCCTCCTAGTGGAAATTTAGGGGAGCAGTTTAAAAGAGTTCTTGGTACTTTAAGTGCTGACGTTGCACAGCATAACACAAAAATGCAGAGCTCCCCTCCTCCCTTCCGCTGTAAGGGTTAAATCTTTGCTTGGGGTGGGGCTACATTGCCAACGCGGCTCATGCCTGACTGCAGCAGGGGTCGGCAGGCAGCAAATAGTAGCATTGCAGTACTGAATAATACAGTGCTCACTGCTCTTTTCCCCCCTTTCTTAGTGGGATGCTGGGAGTTGTAGTTTTACAAGCAGCCCCATTCTTCTGTGAAGCCCCTTCCTGGCCGGCACGCCGGGACCTCACGGAGGAGCAGCCGCAGCAGCCGCAGCAGCCGCAGCAGCCCTCCCTCTCCTCCTCCTCGGCGCTGGCTCAGGGTCCGAGCATGACCCAGGAGGTGGGCAGATCCAGCCTGAGGATGCTCTGCGCGTGCCGCCGCCTCCGCCTGGTGCAGCACGCAGCGGTCCTGTGCTAGCAGGAGAGGAGGGGGACTGAGTGTCCAGGTGGATTGTATCCTGGTGCCTGGGCTGCGGTGACTTGGGTTCGAGACCCCCGGGTACGTAAATATTATCTCCCCCCCCCCCCCCCGGTGTAAATACTGGAAAGCTTAAAGTGGACTTTTAACCATTGCCCCTGTTGAAGGTGTCTTCAATGCTTGCATCGCAGATTAGCTGTGGTGCTATGAAGTAACAGTACTTGTTATTTAGAACTTTCAACTTCTACTTTTTAATATATTTTCTATTTTAAAAGGGGTCTATATCCTTTTATATCCCTAATAGCAATAGGTAATGTATTTTTTTGTTGGTATGTTTTCATTGTGCCTATGCTGTAAAAACAGAACTGGAGATAATACAGTAGTATGGAGTTTAATAAGGTACTATTAACCTTCAGGGAAAAAGTGATCAATGTTACTGTAGCTAAAGGTAGCGTATCAGCATACCTCCACCAGGGACAGCTAAAGGTAGCGTATCAGCATACCTCCACCAGGGACAGCTAAAGGTAGCGTATCAGCATACCTCTACCAGGGACAGCTAAAGGTAGCGTATCAGCATACCTCCACCAGGGACAGCTAAAGGTAGCGTATCAGCATACCTCCACCAGGGACAGCTAAAGGTAGCGTATCAGCATACCTCCACCAGGGACAGCTAAAGGTAGCGTATCAGCATACCTCCACCAGGGACAGCTAAAGGTAGCGTATCAGCATACCTCCACCAGGGACAGCTAAAGGTAGCGTATCAGCATACCTCCACCAGGGACACTGGTAAATAAAAAAGTGCAGCCAGGTATAGTTTGCTCCTGTACATCAGGGGGTCCCCACTTTTTTTTTTTTTTTTAACATTGTGCACCCTCTGCTACAAAATATTTGTCCTGCGACACTCTAGAAATCGTATTGCCTACTCATCAGACAACTGGTAAATTAATTGTTTGAGTCTCCTGCTATAACTGACAGCTGTGACCCCCACTTTGGGTCCTTACTAAGTGCTCAGTCCCCACAGGGGCTCAGGAACCCCCCGATACTGCCTGGGACCCACCATTGCATGTTTTTTTTTTTTTTTTTTTTTTTTAGGCAAACCCCTTGGAGACTCATCATGAACTCGAACCCCCTGTCACTGTTCTTATAAATGAACTGTGGAGCCCCCTATATGTCATTGTTATATTGTTACCTTTCACGGGGAGTTTTCTTGATGTGCCTCTGTTGCTAACTGATCAACTCCCATGGCCTTTCACCATGAGCACATCCGTTTTTCTACTTGCAAATATATTGCATGGTAATTACAAATGAATTTGTAAAATATCACATTTTGGAGACGTGTAAACATTTTTTTTTTTTTTTTTTACATTTTGCTAAATATGATTATATAAATATGATTATTTGATGTACTATCTAAAAAGTTATTGCACTTGTGTGTGCCTTTGTACTACCCTTCTTTTCCTAAGCGTCAGATATTTTGGTGCGCAGATGTAAATTGCACGTACTAAATATTTTTCTTTTTATGTATGTGCCAAAATGTACATGAACCTGATGTAAAATCTAAACTCTGTTATTGGTATTAGTGCAGAATTAAATTGCTAATGTATTTATCAACCAAAAATGTATTTGATGCAGCACAGATGTCTCATTATATAGGTTAATAAAATGTATTTTCACAGTATGGTGCTAATCAATATGCGATACTATGCGAATCATTTATATTTACTAATCCTAGTTTTTAAATAAAATAAAATACACAGTTCTCTTTTAATTGGAATTGTATTTATCAGGCATTCAACATGACGCAATAAGTCAATAAGTCAAACTTCATGTTACACAGCGAACTATGTGTCCTGTATGAAGTCACATAATGAGATTAATACATACAGTATGACACTGCATAAGGTTTGTACTACTTTTTATCACTAAAATGTTGACATACAAAAATGTAAAATATGATCTGAGTACATAGGCCCCTTAGAGTTGTTGATGGATAGTGGTAGTAGGAGTGTGCCAAAAATTCTGCATTGGCAGATGGAATTTGCCACATATGCCGCATTGATTCACTCGGTGATAGAAGTTGGTAAATATTTGTATCCGTAGAGGGGTTTTTCTTTTAATTTGCCTGCCACTTATAACCTGGAAGGTTTCAGTGTACAAAATAAATGGTTCAAGATCCAATACAGCAGGGGGGGGAGGGGCAGCCTGTGCCTGACACACCATTTGAAATGGCCCGCTTCCATCTCTTGGAAATGGCCCTTGGACCGGAGGCCTCCTCCCCCCCCCCCCCCCACCCCAAGGTAAAATTCTTAGAGGAGGGTGGTGGTATTGAGGGTGGGGTGAATAGAATGATAGGAGCAGGGAGGGGGGATTCAGTAGTAAGAGAAGGGACTAACTGCATGATAGGAGCAGTGGGGGAATTAGAGGAGGAGCAGTAGGATAGTGGCCCGCCAAAAAATTGTGCCTGGGGGAAAAAAGGTTGGCTGCATCTGCTGTATAAAATGAGCTAGGGTATATTGGGTAATGAACTTTAAAATGTTGATAACCAGTAATGTTGACATCAAACATAGAAAATATTTCCTGTTCCCTATGGCAGTGGGCACTGTAGGGTAAAGTCCACCCTTAGCTTGAGTAGGACAGGAAATTTAATTCTGTAGGTAGTCTCATAAAAGGCTACTACCTGCAGATAGTCTTTTCCTGTCTTGCAGCTAAGAGTAGTGTTTTTTTATTTGATTAAAGGACTCTCCAGACTGCAGCTAGTGCAGTTGATTCCAGGGGGTTGTCAGCCTCTCTCTTCCTGCAGCTCCGACCATATAGCACCGTGGGGGTTTGCGGTTCGGAGGCCCATGCGGCCGGGCAGGCCACGGATGCGTCTTAGTACGCAGCGTGGGACATGGCTGGCATGGCGTCCCCCTCGTACACGAGCATGCACCAACACACAGGCGTAGGAATGCCTTCAAACACTCTGATTGGGCAAACTGATGCAGACGTCAGAGAGGCAACGGCCTCAGAACATTTTAAGCAATTTGCAGCATGGAACGCTGCACAGAAAAGAAGTTAAATCGGCTGAAAGGATCGAAGAAATCAGCATGGAGGCTGCTGCAAGCAAAGGGTTGCTTTCTAAGGCGGCGTCCATGCTGCTGAAGACCGCACAGAGGCGTGCGGCACGATCACAATGCCTTAACGCAATGATCGTGCCCACAGACCGTGCGCGAGGAATCCATTCAATCTGATTCCTCTGCGCGACGGCCAGGTCATGTAAGCGGTTTGCCCATTGAGGCAACTCAACATACAACTCAACAGATTAATCGTTTTCTGTCATGGATGAAAGATACAGTAACTCAGTGTGGAGTCAGCAATACAACAAGCGACTAAACAAGCACAAAAGAGCTGAAGATCTCAAACCAGTTTGGATAAAGTGAGGGAGTCCTCTTCTGGCGAATCGGAGGTACAATATAGGCATATATCGGAAGCAGAAGTACTATGATTCCGACAAAATAATCTGAATTTAACCTGGAAATGGTGGAACCTCCTAATAAAAAGCAATGAGTGAAACATTGGAGTTAGAGGATATGGAAGAGAACGTCCGAAAGCAGATAAATTATTTGGGGGAACTCAAAGAAAGACCAGGTGTTTTCCAATCCATCAGTTAATTAAGGATACGGTACACACAGAATAGGTTCAACCTAATAGAAAATTAATGTCCCAAGAAGTTCAACAAGATGTATCATTTTGGACACAAGGACGTGAAAATCTGGGAAGTAACCCCATAAAATTGATGCAGCAATATATAGGATTACAAGAAAGACAACCATACCAGTTGATGACGCTGCATAATTAAGGGATGTGATGGATAGAAAGATGGACAGCATTCTGAGGAAATCGTATCTGGCGGCAGGGACAGAGTGCTAACCTGTAATATCAACAACGTTGGTATCAAAAGCTATGCGCATATGGGTCTCTAATATTGAGGAAGCATTAGAGAAAGGAGTCAAGCAATCTTCAATTCTAAAAGCTCTATCAGAAATTAAGTGTGCGGCCGACTACTTTGCTGAAGCTTCACTTGATGTGGTAAATTTAGCAGCCAGATCAATGGCATAATCTGTAACTGCAAGAAGACCTTTTTGTGGCTTAGACAGTGGGTGACGGATTCAGCATCTAAGAACCATATGTGTAATTTTACCTTTAAGGGAGAATGCCCTTTTAGGAAGAAGTTGAATTCAATTATATCCAAATCATCAGGAGGTAAAATTACTTATGCCCCAAGAAAAGATGATTTTTTTTTTTTTTTCCATATCTCATCAATCAGAGAGAACACGATATAGAGAAGCAAGGTCATACCATCCAGGAAGACCATTTTCGAGACAAACTTCTTGGAGAGGTCTACTTACACATTCCTGTAGCAAAGAAACATCAGAAGTTCCTCAGATTCTCAGTATCTCTATGTGTAGCTCTGTACTTCTAAACAGTTACTGCCTTTTTAGCCCCCACCCCGGTTAATCCTTTACAGGTGCGTTTCTGTTATATTGTGATTTATCTATTTAATTTATTGCTGATAGTGCCGGTCACCTCCGTTTTTTGGAGGAACACAGGAACTTTACGACTGCTCATTTCATATAGCAAGTTTTGGTACCATCAGGACCTCTTTGGGGTCATACCCCCTTCTTTACCACTGTTTCAGGGACTGGTATGTGAAACAAAATCAAAAGTTCTTCTCACCAACCTCTGTGACATTGGCAGAGTTTCTACAAGAAGGATTTGACAGACGACTCGGTCCGAGTTTATGAAAGTGCAACTATCTGCATTATCAGCACGACTAGAGAAAAATCTTACAGCGAAAAGACTCCTCATTCGTTTTTTGCAAGCAGTCAAAAGATTACTCGTGATTTTTGGTCAGAGTTCCGTCATGGGACCTATCACTGGTTCTGGATGTTCTGACAGTACATCCTTTTGAACCTATAGATCAAATACCTTTGAAACTATTGTCATGGAAGATGACATTCCTCATAGCCATAACGTCAGCAAGGAGAGTGGGCGAATTACAAGCTCTGTCTTGAAAAGAACTGTTCCTTGTCATTCACCAGGATAAGGCCGAGTCCATAGAAGGACAGGCCGTGCTGAGGCGTGCGGACGCTCAGCGCTGAGCCCCTGCATCCTCAATGAGGATGCCTTGAGAGGGGGCTCACGCGAGCGTCCGCAGGCGTGCTGATGAGTTGGAATTTTCAGCCGAGCGCCAAGCTGTTTTTCAGCGCGCTGTCGGCTGAAAACCTCCAATCACAGCAAAGCAGTGTCAACGTCACGGCGCCGTGATGTCGACGTCAGTGCGTCGCGGGCAATTGGCCCAGCGACGTCACTGCCCTGCCTCCAACCACCTCCCCCCGGCTCCGATCGCGCACGCTGGCTCGCCTGTATGGGCATGAAATCGTGCAGATTTCAGCAGGCGAGCCTCAGCGTCAGCGCGGCTCGGATCTCCTCACCCCTCTATGGCCCGGGCCTAAGGCAGTCATGCGACCAGTTTAGGCAAAAAATGGTAAAGTGGTATCTCAATTTCACATTAACAATGACATTGTAATTCCCTCATTTTGCCCAAAACCGGGTAATAAGAAGGATGTATTTCACCATCTTGATGTGGTGAGGTGTTTGACATAAATTTCCAATCGAGTTCAAGGTATTAAAAAGTCAGGTTGTTTAACCCCCAAAGAAGTAGCCAGGACTGGGCAAGCAGCGTCCAAGGCAACAATGTCAAGATGAGTTGTCATGTAATATAGTGCGCGGGCACTACTCTACGTGCCTACGTCAATTATAATTGGCTGTGTTAGCCAGACGTTTGTATACTTGGGACGCGTGTGAGCAGTGGAGCGGCAGACCAGGAAAAATACAATAAAATTGTATTTTTGCACTGCTGCCACGCCGTCAACCAATCACAGCGCGGTTGTCTCTCCCCCCCCCCCTGGGAGATCTGGCCTTTCCTACTGATGTCATGGTGCTTCCTACCTGTTAGGCTCCAGGAGATGCCATGGGTCAGCATTGGTTTGGGGAAACAGAACAGGCTTTTGGATGTCTTCAGGCTGTGTTCTATCTGGTGCAACGCCTCCATTCACAGCAGACTCCAGCGTGGTTGGAGACAGTCCCGACTGTGAAAGTCATCATTCATACCCCTACTCAATAGACTGTGACTTAGGCAGGGGTATATAAAACAGGATCCTTTTTATTGCATCCACTGCGAGTGTTATTACAGCGAATACATCTCAGAATAGGATCCCAGGCCTCTGGATGGTGCCAGGCCTCTTCTCAGAATTGAGGTCTTGTAATCTGTAGGATCTATTCTCCTCAACCCCTTAAGGGGCTGAGAGAACGTCTCAATCCCAGCTAGGAGAGACTCAGACTGACTATAACTCCACAACGATGTGAGAGACTGAAAGTCATACAGAAAACGATTACTTCAAGTTATTGTTGCAAAAGGTGGTTCTACAAGCTATTGAATAATAAGGTATACTTACAAATCTACGTAAGTACCAGCACTCACTGTCTAATAGCTAAATGATGAAAACAGTTGTAATGCAGAATAACCATTTAATAATAAAACGAACCAGAAATAAATCAAATGTGTTTGCAGAAACCAGTATCACAAATGTTTATTCTGCATTACAACTGTTTTCATCATTTAGCTATTAGACAGTGAGTGCTGGTACTTACGTAGATTTGTTAGTACTATACAGGGGAATAAGGGTCCCCTTTTTGTTCCGTGCACGCTGCAATTGCATAAATTTAACACTATCAGAGTGCTGTCTATCGTCCCCTTTTACCATAAGGTATACTTAGTTTTTCACACATGGCTTCTCCATTTTGGCTTTATTTTTGTTAAATCATGACATGGTGTAATATGTCATGTGTTGTTCATCTGAGGTTGTATTTACCTAATTTTTAGACCTGCTAAGGAACAGATGATTGTTATTATGTCATGATATGTAAAACCATAGAATTTCAAAGAGGGTGTACTTTCTTTTTCACACGTGTGTGTGTGTGTGTGGTAATGTTTGGGGTTTCTCAGAACTTGTTGGGGATCTGTGTGTTTGTCACTTCATACATCGACCATGACCCCTTGCAGGCGCACTTACCAGAACACCTTCCTAATGTCTCTGTACGTTCTTCCTAATTACCACTTAGATTGTAAACACTTTGGAGCAGGGACTTTTCCTAATTTTACTTTTATGTCTGACGCGCTAATTCCCATTATGTGTGATTTTTGTTATTTAGATTTTGTCACGTGTATTACTGCTGTGAAGCACTAGGTACATTTTATGGCACTACATAAATAAAGCAACAAGAAAGATGATCCAGGGCTCCACGGGTTTCTTTAGGAAATAATTTATTCAAGATACACAACGTTTCGGCCTCACTTAGACCTTTGTCAAGTGACTGTAATGAACAAACAACACAATGTCCATCTATATATCCCTCCAAATTAGTGAAACAGGTAAGCAAACACACCCCCCCACAGCAAACGCTGATCACCCCATGTGTGTCCTATAAGCATCATGTCTATCCTCCATTGATAATCCGGCGATGTCATCATTGTGCATCCATCTTGGTTGAGTCCTGTGGTCTCACGATATCTGCATCATCGGTGACATCACAGTGGGCGGTCTTTCCAGTGCCTCTGTGGCTGTAGCAGCCTCCTCCTATGGTTGTCTAGGGCATAATGGAGGCATAAAGGATTAATAGATGCATAGGATGAAATGAGTGCACAGTGAAATAAAACATCTATAATATATACAAAACCAATGGAATAGATCTGCTAACACACTAAAGGCAGCAACAGCAGTATAAAGGTAATAAGCCACCAAGTGTCATCTCCTATCTAGAAAGCAGATTAATGATAAAAAGTCATTTAAACCACGTGGGAATACAGTATCAAGTGTAAACATCCAGTACGCCTCTCTTTGTAGGAGTACCTTGTCTTTCTCTGACCCTGGATGAAACTTAGTAACCTGTTCGATCCACATTAATTTTAAGAGATGATATGTTATGCTTAAACTCAGTACAGTGTTTGAGTGCAGTTTCCTCTTTCTGATTTTTAATTTTGCTGCGATGCTCAATATATCTGGTTTTGAGCATTCTGCTCGTTTTGCCTACATATATGAGGCCACAGGGACATTTAATGATGTAAATTAACATCGTTGAAGTACATGTAATTCTTCTCTTGATGTTATATTTGAAACCTGTGTGAGGATGACTAAACGTGTCTCCTGTGTTTAAGCTATTACACACTTAACAGCTATGGCATTTGTAACAACCTGGTTTGCTGGAACTGAGAAAATGTGCGTTGGTGTAATATTTGCTATCATCAGCACGAATCAGCATATCACGGAGATTAGAACCTCTCTTGTACCAAATCTCGGTTTGGACCGACAGATAGTATTAAGGGTCTCATCCATCTGCAGGATGCCCCAATGTCTATGGATACTATTCTGTATATGTCTGCTTAGAGTTGTATATTTACTGACAATATTGATGCGTTCAGAGGTATCTTTGGGTGGCTTAGGAGTAGCGTCCCTCTCAAAAGAACGTGTTATATCAGTCAGTTTGTGTCCCCGTGATATGAAATGTTGCTTGATGTCATCAAGAGTTTCACCCAGCTTATCCGGTCTGTCCACTATGCGAGTTGCTCTAACCTTTTGAGACAAGGGCAGCATGTTTTTAAGCGTTTAAAAACATGCTGCCCTTGTCTCAAAAGGTTAGAGCAACTCGCATAGTGGACAGACCGGATAAGCTGGGTGAAACTCTTTAGTCCAAGCTGGGTGAGGCACGTTTAGTCATCCTCACACAGGTTTCAAATATAACATCGAGAAGAATTACATGTACTTCAACTATGGTAATTTACATCATTAAATGTCCCTGTGGCCTTATATGTAGGCAAAACGAGCAGAATGCTCAAAACCAGATATATTGAGCATCGCAGCAAAATTAAAAATCAGAAAGAGGAAACTGCACTCATCAAACACTGTACTGAGTTTAAGCATAACATATCATCTCTTAAATTAATGGGGATCGAACAGGTTACTAAGTTTCATCCAGGGTCAGAGAAAGACAAGGTACTCCTACAAAGAGAGGCGTACTGGATGTTTACACTTGATACGTTATTCCCAAGGGGTTTAAATTTTTTTATTTTATTATTTAAACTGCTTTCTAGATAGGAGATGACACTTGGTGGCTTATTACCTTTATACTGCTGTTGCTGCCTTTAGTGTGTTTGCAGATCTATTCCATTGTTATGTATATATTATAGATGTTTTATTTCACTGTTCATCCATCTATTAATCCTTTATTCCTCCATTATTTACATGTGCCGCATTAACCTCGTGAGCTGACCAGCCGTGTTCCCCCCCCCCCCCCCAAGAGATCCCCAATGTGCTTCAACACTACAAGGAGCTATTCATGCCTGAATTAGCATCTATTCAATGCTTCACGGCGCTGGGACAGAGGAGGATACAGCTTTAAACTCCAGGGAGCATCTAGGACCGCCCTCGATATCACGAAAGGGGGATGCCCGAGACAACCATAGGAGGAGGCTGCTACGGCCACAGAGGCACTGGAAGGACCGCCCACTGTGATGTCACCGATGATGCAGATATCGTGAGACCACAGGATTCAACCAAGATGGATGCGCAATGATGACATCGCTGGATTATCAATGGAGGATGGACATGATGCTTATAGGACACACATGGGGTGATCAGCGTTTGCGGTGGGGGGGGTGTGTTTGCTCACCTGTTTCACTAATTTGGAGGGATATATAGATGGACATTGTGTTTGTTCATTACCAGTAACTTGACAAAGGCCTAAGTGAGGCCGAAATGTTGTGTATCTTGAATAAATTCTTTCCTAAAGAAACCCGTGGAGCCCTGGATCATCTTTCTTGTTGCTATATACTTGGATTGCTGCAGATTGCCATCCCGGAGCCAGGAGCTCCGGCATTGCGCAAGTATCGCATTTATTTGCATTTATTTGCAATTTTTTGGAGTGCTACACACCCATATCTCTACTACATAAATAAAGACATACATATTGTTTAGTTAGACCTGCAGATCTAAATCCAAGACGCTTCTATTATAAGAATGAAATTAAAAGTGTTTTTTTTTTTGTTTTTTTTCCCCTTTTTATTGCAACACCAATACATGTTGCCAGACAGTACCTTTGTGATGTCTGTATACCATAGTTGGTTGTAAAGCATTCCATATACAGTATTGTTCTGTAGCATGGATCTAACCGCATGCAAAGCCATGTGTTACAGAACCCATGGCACAGTAGAGGTTTAGATTTGTAGGAAGTGGCTGGGATTTTTAAAACTACGGAGCATAGAAAGCTGTATGTAATCTTTCCACCCCCACCCCCACCTCCCCCCCTCATGTGGTGTTTTGATTTTGCATTAGGATTTTTTTTGTTTTTCCTTAGCCAAAATATTTTCAAATATAGTCGTCCTCATTCATTAATCCCAAACAAACACAGCTTTAGCTTATACTAATGATGGGAACATGATGGTTAACTGTTTTGAAAAACCAAAGGGAATGTAAACAGAAGTGGGAGTGAATTAAATGGAGGCAATGTAAGGAAGAATAAATCTAAGATCACAGAAAGATCTGTAAATGCATTCACTGAATGGACGTGGATGGCCTTTTGAGTTGAACGCCAGTGTTGGATGTTTTTATTGGGCTCTGAGTATTTGTATAAGAGAGGAGTTCAATTAGTTACAAAACATAGTGTTGGCAGTGTTTTTCATTGGAAAGTTTGATCCACCCTTTTTTTGGAAGAAAAATACGGGAAGTGTGGAGAGTGTCCAAAGGAGAAGTGAAACCATAACAAGGTGATCAGGGGAAGCATAACAGAAGATATTTCAGTCTTCCTGCTGCAATGCCAGGGTCAAAACAGAGAACAATCTCTTATGCTGTGTATTGGAGCAAGGAGACTAAATATCCCTTTGCCTGTTAACCCTTTGCTTGTCCTTTGACAGTCACTGTGTTTATGGAGTCTGGCTCTCGTTTTTCTAGGAGAGACTGTTCTGTGCTCTAGAAGAACGTTGAATAGGATCTGGACAGAGCAGGAACAGAAGAGGACGACTCCCTCTTCTGTTTGCATCATCTGTGACGCTGTGATTACTCCGAGGAGCAGTCACGTGATCGAGATGTGCTGAACGGGCTAGGGAACCGCAACCTCTACACTATGCAAAGGGATAAAGCGACAGCCCACAGTGACCCCCCTTTTTTGTTTTGTGCATTTTGTCTGTTTCTTATATTAAGAGATCTCCTCTTGTCATTTCCAAAGCTGATTAGATTAGAGATTAACAAATTGTTTTTTAACGTTGTAACCCATGTTCCCCCACCCCAAGGGAGATTTACTGCGGTTACCACTGGCGGGAAGGTGGTTCCTTGCTGGGCAAGAGTCCCTTTGGACACTACACCTAAGGAAATTGTAGCTTAGGTGGAGGGGTCCATGTCATAGCTTCATTAGCAGTGGGTCTGGCCCTTAAGGTCCCATACAGTCCCCTTTGGACACTACACCCATGGGCCCTCTTATCATAGCATAATAAGAGAGAACCTCCTCTCGCTGCCAAAGCCTGTCCTGATGGAGATCTCGTCAGAGCCTCCAAATGTAGCCCGTGTACCCTCACCCTAAGGCTTGTTCCCTCACCCTGTTATATATTAGTTATATAACAATGAGTAAATGCTGCACACCACAATATGATAGAGTGATACAATTACCGGTGCTCCCATCAATGTACGATCGGCTGCATCCAATCCACGGCATACAAAAAGGAATGTGTATGCTTTAATCTCTTTATTTTGGAAATCCGTGTGCCCCATCTTCATTCCTTTTTGCTTTTCAAAGTTCCGAGGCCCTGCAGGCCAATAGGAAGCTGTGACATCAACCAGTGCAGCATCCTATTGGCCCATGTGACACAGGAGTAAACTTCAGAGATACCGGCACACCCTTCAGAGGCGAGTTTCTCTGATGGATTCCAGGGCTGAAATTAATGGGGATCAGCTCAGAGACCCCCTGCTTAAATGCTGTATTAAAAACGAGAAGAAAGAGGGTGCATGCGCGACGGCTAGGAGTATGGTCGCATAAGACAAATGCTCCCTGCCCCGCTTTAAATAAAACACAAGCAAAACCACGGAAAGTGCAGCGAAAACATAACCAAACATCACTAGAATATACCCCAACAGCCAGGATGTCAAAAAAAGGCACGAAATCAGCCAAAAAGAAGGGATTACCGGAATATTTCGGCAAACCCCAGCCGGGAGGTGCAGGCTCAGAAATGGCGCCTGCTTCAAATGCTGGATCGGAAACGGAGCCAGACGAGGACGAAGATGACATGGATAGCCAAGCATTCATGCCAGTCAGACAACGTGACTTTACAAGGCTATATACTGACCTCAAGTCACTACTGCAGGCAGAGATCAGGGAACTAAAAAAAGAAGTGACCGGGCTGGGGGAAAGAACAGGCGTCCTGGAAACTAAAGTGGACCACTCCATTAGGGCGATCAAGAGACAGGACAAAAAACCGGCAGATCTTCAAGATCAAATAAATGAGATCAGAGAGCGTCAGGAGGTCTCTGAGAACAGGGACTGGAGGAATAACCTTCGAATCAGAGGGGTCCCGGAGAGCGTACTGGACTGCGAGGAATACATCGCAAGATGGCTGGGAACATTACTACCTGACTGCCCAAAAGAAAGTCTAGCCATGAATAGATGTCACAGGGCCCTGCGGGCCAAACCGCTTCAGAACGAACAACCCAGAGATATAGTGCTCCGTATGTACTATTACCGGTCTAAGGAAGCAATCCTGCAAAAAACAAGACCCCTCACAGCAGTGGAGTTTGAGGGGTCGCAGCTGACAATCTTTCAGGACCTGTCCCCAGTAACACTTGCCCGCAGAAGAAACTTGCTGCCTATTACCAAGGTGTTGAGGGAGAAAGGGGTCAGGTATAGGTGGACCTTCCCTTCGGCCTTCTGGTCGCCCGTGGAGGCAAAGCTCTCACGGTGAGAGAACTAGAGGAAGGTCCCGCCTTCCTACACAAGCTCGGCCTGGGAGAGGCCCCTGCTGAGGCAGGACTGGAAAACTCACCCCCAGACCCCATTTGGTCGCAAAGCCCTAGATCCTCCAGGTCACAGAAAGAGAGGGTCTAGGGGAAACTTCCACAGTTGAAAGTTGTGCTACAGTTCGGTTACACTGATGTAAAGGTTCAACCTAATCCCATTGACTATTTGCAGTAGGGGCCCCACGTGACTGCGCTCTCACGACTGATAGAGACACTGTCAGCTGCGAAAAGAATGCCCCCACTTACCTGATATGGACACCGAGGGAGAAATCCCGGATTGCTGCTGATGTGTGTGGTTCCTCCTGTGTCCTGTGTCCAAAAGCTGGTCTCCATGGCTCAAGATGGCGCCGAGGAGACACGAGGCAGCTGGAGACCAAGCTGGAACGCAGGAGCTGGAAGGTAGGCGAAGGCGGGAAGCGGGAGAGAGCGCGCACACCTCTGATCCGGCGAAGCACAGGATCCAAAATGGCGGCGTCCCGGAAGGACGTCACCGAGCAGAAGTGGACTCGGGTGAGCAGGCGCCATCTTGGAGGGGGCAAGCAGCGGATACGCGGCAGGTGCAAAATGATGACGTCACAGGGTTCAAAGGCCGGACCGGAAGGACCCAAGAGGCAGCGGAGGTGCGCCTGACTGCGTGCAGCCTCCAAAAGCCGGCAGGCAGAAAGATAGACAGCCGGCGGCCCAGGCGAAAGTTTAAATAAAGGGTGGCAGAGATGCCGCAAGAGGTCCCGGCGGCCCGATTAAACCGAACAGCGTAAATGCAGAGGGCTAATGTAAGAGTTACAGGGGGGAAGAAGCGCAAGGGGAGAACGGGATGAGTGGAGGGTGGGGGAAAGTTAAGAAGTTTGAAGGTCAGCGGAAGTTAAGTACAGATGGTGGAGAGGAAGGAATTGGAAGACTGCGGAGGGAAGGGGGGGGAAATCGAGGGATAAGGCGAAGAGTAGTGAAGGGGGGGGTTAAGAGTAGAAGGGGATTAGAAAGTGAGAAGGGCAGGGTGAGTAGTTGTGTAAGGAGGATGAGGGACCAGAGTGGATGGAGAGAGTTGAGGGATAGGGTAGGTTAAGTTAGGGAGGTCGGAGTAAGTGGGTATAGAGGAAGTAGTGGCGATAGGTTATGGATGGAGGCTAGGGAAGTGATAGGGAGGGGCGAGCAAGTTTCGGATTGATGAATATTGGTCGGGGGAGGTCGAATGAGGGAGTAAAGAGCGGGATGGAGGTAGTTGTAAGGGGAGAACGCGTAAGGGTAGGGACGGAGAGGTGCTGGGGTTAGGAGATGGCAGGGGCGAAGGTAAAGGAACATCACACATAGCAGGCGGGGAGGACGGAGGCAAAGAGAAGACTAGAGGGGACGGTAGGTGGAATCAATGGGGCAGGATCTTACGGAGGAGAGAGGTGGAGTATGGGAAGGTAAGGGGGGTCAGAGGGAGCAGGCGCGGAGTGGAAGGGTGAAACAAGAAGGACGTGGATAGACACGAATACGACCCAGGATGGGGGGGGGGCACAGAAGGCAGTATAGCTGGGAGCTAGGTATTATTGGGGGAACCACACAGTAAGGGACTCCGGAGACAATGGGAGATGGGTGAGCCTCAGTTAAATCAGTTGGTTTTATCCCTTCTTAGAAGGGTAGTTCAGGAGCGGGGTAGGAGCAGGAGAGGATGACCTGCTCGGACGTCAGCATGGGCCCCGCGCTGGGGATGAAGAGTGGAGTTCTTCAGGGCCCTAGCGAAGCCCTTTGGGTCGGCACGCCTGGACGAGGGGAAACACACCCCAACCCAAGACTGGACAGCTCGTGCAGGAAACAAGGACCCAAAGGCGGAGGGCTCGACGAGAGGAGGGAGGCGAGAAGACGTCGAGAACTGTCAAAATTCGTTAAACGTTGTGTTGTCTATGTATACCCCGGTCTTCCCCCTTGTGTGCCCCACTCCCTTTGCCCCTACAGGCGAGTGCAGAGAGATGTGTGAAGCAAGAGAGAGCGGTAACCTTAACCGTGAAATGGCCCATCAAGAGGCGGGCAAGGGGATGCAGCAGGGACGTTGTACCGCTCCAAATGAGTAAGGAAATTGTGTTTGTATCCCATAATGTTAAGGGGTTTAATAGCCCGGCAAAAAGAAGGGTCGCATTTAGGGACTACAAGCGCAAAGGGGCAGAGATATTACTCCTTCAAGAGACACACTTTTCTAAATCAAACTGTCCCAAATACTTTGACAAAGATTTTAGGGTACATTTTCTTTCCTCTTCAAGGGTTAAAAAAAGAGGGGTAGCCATTTTGTTCCATAACAGGATCCCGTTCATTAAGGAGAAAACATACAGTGACAAGGAAGGCAGATTTCTCATAGTGACGGGATTTATACGCGAGAACCCTATACAGGCAGTCCTCGTTTTACAACGCTTCGTTTTACAACGAATGGCTTATCCAACGCTATGCAATGCATACCTATGTTCATTTTTACAACGGCAAAATGGCTTATCCAACGCTTGATGGGTATCATCAGTGTGAGGTTGGTTGTGCTGGCTATGCTGGTTTGCTCATGTGTGCTCATTTGCATATCATTTCCCAGAATCCCTTGCTGCAGTGGAAGTGCTGCGTGCTGGGTGATAATGGTGAAAGACAGGGTTGCAGACCTGTCTAAGACATGCAAATGAATATACAGTAATATTTCCATTTGCTATATGCTTTGCTGTGGAGGGTTTTTGTCACTTTTTTTACCCACTATAACCTTAATTGTGTGATATATATACACACACACACACACACACACACACACACACACACACACACACACACACACACAGTGTTCGACAAACCTATACATTTGCTCGCCCCGGGCGAGTGGATTTAACCCCCGGGCGAGTAAATATTGGCCAAAGCAGCACACGTTTGGTACTAGGTGGCGAGTAGATTTTTTTGTGTGGCGAGTAGATTTTTTGGTGATTTGTCAACCACTGTATATATATATATATATATATATATATATATATATATATATATATATATATATTATTGTATATTATTACTATATAATATTATACTATATAATATTATATTATACTATATAATATTATATTATACTATATAATATTATATTATACTATATAATATTATATTATACTATATAATATATTATTTATTATGTTATATTATATATATATATATATATATATATATATATATATATATATATATATATATATATATATATATATATATATATATATATATATATATATACAGTGTTCGACAATTGTATACATTTACTCGCCCGGGGCGGGTGGATTTAACCCCCGGGCGAGTAACTATTGGCCCAAGCAGCACACGTGTTTTTTTTTTTAAATTCCCCCGTTCGCGCTGAAATTTCCCTGCTCGCGCTGAAAAAAAAAAAAAAAAAAAAAAACTCCCCTACCTGACTCCTGATTGGCGCGCGCTCCAGGCTTTGTGGGCGCGCGGCGAGGCTCTATATGAGCCCGCCCCCAACGAGCGGCCATTCTGCCTGGAGCTCTGTTGGAGGGTAAGTACTCTCCATGCTGCGGCCCCTCTGCTCCTTCCCTGCGATCCCCCTGGTCCCCACATGGCTCCCTACTCCCCACCGCGGAAGCTCTCCTGTCCCCTGCTCCTGTCCCATTCCCCTCCTCCTGTCCCCTGCTCCTGTCCCCTCCTCCTGTCCCCTGCTCCTGTCCCCTGTCCCCTCCTCCTGCTCCCTTCCCCTCTTCCTGCTCCTGTCCCCTTCCCCTCCTCCTGTCCCCTTCCCCTCGATCCACCGATCGATGTCAGGGGCCCTCACCACGTGCCTCCCATGCGTCCCCTACCTTCATGATGGCGCAGCCGCCGCATGAGGTGGGGGGATGTCGGCCTGCCCCCCCCCCCCCCCCCGCCACGAGCATCATGCCGCCGCGGGCTGGGGGGGAAGAAGCAGCCTGCAGCTTGGCCAGGCACTGTGACATGCCGGCGAGGGGAGCAGGGCAGTGGCGGCCACGGCGGGGCTGACTGTCACCTGGGGCGCCCAGTGGGGGATACCTCGCCACGTGCCTTCCACCCACCCTGCTGATTGGGGGGGGGTGTCGGCCTGCCCCCCACACGAGCGGGAGATGGGCGCGGGTGGGTGGGGGAGGAGCGTGGTGCTGGTAGCGGCCTTTCCTCCCCTGTGTGTGTGTGTGTGAGAATGTGTATGTGTGTGGGGGAGAATGTGTGTGTGTGTGAATGAATGTATGTGTGTATGGGAGTATGTGTATGTGTGTGACACCAGAGGTCCACCCCAGTCAGTAACCCCCCCCAGTCAGTAACCCCCCCACCCAGTCAGTCACCCCCCCAGTCAGTAACCTTCCCCCCAGTCAGTCAGTCACCCCCCCCCCTGTCAGTCACCCCCCAGTCAGTGTCAGTCACCCCCCAACCCCAGTCAGTGTCAGTCACCCCCCACCCCCAGTCAGTGTCAGTCACCCCCCCACCCCCAGTCAGTGTCAGTCACCCCCCCCACCCCCAGTCAGTGTCAGTCACCCCCCCCACCCCCAGTCAGTGTCAGTAACCCCCCCACCCCCAGTCAGTGTCAGTCACCCCCCCACCCCCAGTCAGTGTCAGTCACCCCCCACCCCCCAGTCAGTGTCAGTCACCCCCCACCCCCAGTCAGTGTCAGTCCCCCCCCCAACCCCAGTCAGTGTCAGTCCCCCCCCACCCCCAGTCAGTGTCAGTCACCCCCCCAACCCCCGTCAGTGTCAGTCACCCCCCACCCCCAGTCAGTGTCAGTCACCCCCCACCCCCAGTCAGTGTCAGTCACCCCCCACCCCCAGTCAGTGTCAGTCACCCCCCCACCCCCAGTCAGTGTCAGTCACCACCCCACCCCCAGTCAGTGTCAGTCACTCACCCACCCAGTCACCCCTGCCCCACCCAGCCACTTACTCTACACCCAGCAAACCACTCAACCAGCCAGTCACTCACACCAGCCTCTCTCTCTGTGTATCACCCACCCTCTGTGTGTGTCACCCACCGTTTCTCTCCTCTGTCTCCCCCACACTCTCTCTCCCCCCACACACTCTCTCTCCCCCCACACACTCTCTCTCCCCCCCACACTCTCTCTCTCCCCCCCACACTCTCTCTCTCCCCCCCACACTCTCTCCCCCCCACACTCTCTCTCTCCCCCCACACTCTCTCTCTCCCCCCCACACGCTCTCTCTCCCCCCACATGCTCTCTCTCCCCCCCACACTCTCTCTCTCCCACACACTCTCTCTCTCTCTCTCTCCCCCACACTCTCTCTCTCTCTCTCTCCCCCACACTCTCTCTCCCACACTCTCTCTCCCCCACACTCTCTCTCTCTCCCCCCCACACTCTCTCTTTCCCAACACTCTCTCTCCCTCTCTCCCCCACACTCTCTCTCCCTCTCTCCCCCACACACTCTCTCTCTCTCCCCCACACACTCTCTCTCTCCCCCACACTCTCTCTCTCCCCCCCCACTCTCTCTCTCTCCCCCCCACACTCTCTCTCTCTCCCCCACACTCTCTCTCTCCCCCCCACACTCTCTCTCTCCCCCACACTCTCTCTCTCTCTCCCCCACACTCTCGCTCCCCCACACTCTCTCTCCCTCTCTCCCCCACTCTCTCTCCCTCTCTCCCCCACACTCTCTCTCCCTCTCTTCCCCACACTCTCTCTCCCTCTCTCCCCCACACTCTCTCCCCCACACTCTCTCCCCCACACTCTCTCCCCACACTCTCTCTCCCTCTCCCCCACTCTCTCTCTCCCCCCCACTCTCTCTCCCCCCCCCACTCTCTCTCTCTCTCCCCCACACTCTCTCTCTCTCCCCCACACTCTCTCTCTCTCTCCCCCACACTCTCTCTCTCCCTCTCTCCCCCACACTCTCTCTCCCTCTCTCCCCCACACTCTCTCTCCCTCTCTCCCCCACACTCTCTCTCCCTCTCTCCCCCACACTCTCTCTCCCTCTCCCCAACACTCTCTCTCCCTCTCCCCACACGCTCTCTCCCTCTTCCCCACACTCTCTCTCTCTCTCTCTCCCCCACTCTCTCTCTCTCTCTCCCCCACACTCTCTCTCTCTGTCACTCCCACACTCTCTCTCTCTGTCACTCACACTCTGGATCTCTTATTTACCCTATATATCTTAACTGCCCTATACTACACCGAAATCTTAACTACCCTATACTGCTTTCTTCCAGATCTGGCTCAAGCTTCACACGGAAGACATCGGAACCCCCCCCTAACCCAGAAGACAGGTAATGAACACCTCCCCAATGTATAACATTGCGGGAATGAGCGTACCTGGACATTGAGGGACTGCGGATCAGGTAAGATCCCAGGTGGGATTGCTGCTTTAGATATTGTGAAGCGGGGACATTCAGACATTGGTTAAGGGGTTCAGGAAACTAGTCATTCACACCTGGCTTTTATTTCTAGATCCGACATTTACACACACACATGTAACAAGGACTAATTGTAGTATAATGTAATACAATAAATACATTTATGTCAAAAACGAATGTTGTTCTGACTAGGAATTTATTAAATGTATTTATTTATATATTTTATTTTAAAGCGGGGTTGGGGGCGGGACTAGGGGCGGGGTTGGGGCGGGACTAGGGGCGGGGTTGGGGGCGGGACTAGGTGGCGAGTAGATTTTTGGGTTGGGCGAGTAGATTTTTGGGTGATTTGTCGAACACTGTATATATATATATATATATATATATATAATACAATATATACACTATATAATGTATGTGTATGCTGCATATATTATTGCCTGCGTAAAATATTTTGTGTATTTTAGTCTTAAAAATGCCTTCAGGAACAGAACCTTTCATTTAAACAGTGTTCCTATGGGAAAACGTGTTTCGCCTTACAACGTTTCGCGATCCAACGCCATTTTGAGTAACGCATTGTGTCGGATAACCGAGGACTGCCTGTAACCCTCGCAGCAATATACGCTCCTAACGAAAATGCGACTGACTTCTTCCGAATATTCTTTGACAAGCTCCGTAAGGTGGCGATAGGTAACACTATAGTGGCAGGAGACCTAAACAGCCCTAAATCCAGCCCAAGCAGATGTACGCCCACTAACAAACCTCACAGACAGGACGTGCTAACTTTAACAAGGGGACTAAAAGACTGTCAGCTTCTTGACATATGGCGAGAGCAACATCAGAGAATAAGAGATACACGTTTTACTCTCACCCCCACAACAGTTACGCAGGATAGATTACTTACTTGTGTCTAACAGATTGGTTCCCGGGGTCTCTTGCTCAGAGATCCATGATATTTCATGGTCCGAAGACGCATCAATAGAGCTGCGGTGCACACTCGTTCCGCTAGACAGACCTAGAGCGAATTGGAGGCTAAATGAGATCCTCTTAAAAATACCAGACCTGGGGAAGGAGGTAGAGGACAAAATCAAGGAATATTTTGAGGAGAACGAGGGGAGTGTCACGTCGCACTCCACGCTGTGGGAGGCCCATAAGGCTACCCTCAGAGGGATATTAATGAAATTGGCCGCCAAACATAAAAGGGAGCGTGAAAAAAAGATTAAGGACCTAGAAAGAGAACTAGCGGAGCACTCTACGCTGCATAAAAAAAAAAAACAGAACCACACACTGAAACTACTATTAGACACCAAAACAAAACTCGATCTTCTCCTCTCCTCCCAGGCTGAGAAGGAAATGGCATGGTCTAGGCGGAAATTTTACAAAAAGGCTAACAAACCTGATACACTACTTGCCAATAAGCTAAAAAATAAGCTTCCAAATTACCACCTTCACGCTATTCGGAATCAAAAGGGCGACCTCACCTCCATACCTGGGAAAATCGTGGAGGAATTTAAAATGTACTACGAAAGACTCTACCATGGAGATAAGGTCGTCCATAACACTAGAACGGGGAAAATGTTAAACTCCTTCTTGAAAGAGGCAAAATTACCTACCTTGGGAAGGGCTGAAAGAGAGGTGCTCCAGGCAGACTTCACACTAGAAGAGCTATCGGAAGTCATCAAAGCATTAAAACCGGCCAAAGAACCGGGACCAGATGGCTTTTCTAATTTATATTATAAGAAGTTTGCCAAAACGTTAGCCCCACATATGCTAAAACTATTTAATGGAATTCTAGAGGGGGCCTCCTTCCCAGCTCAGATGCTCCATGCTTCAATCTCTGTGATCCACAAACCTGGAAAGGACCCGGCAGACTGCAAGAGCTACCGACCGATTTCCCTGATTAATTCAGACATACAAATATACTCCAAACTTATAGCAAACAGGGTGGGTAGTGTTCTTCCCAGGTTAATACATGCGGATCAGGTAGGGTTTATCGGAGGTAGACAAGTGGCAGACAACACCAGGAGAATCATTAATTTGATCGATTTGGCCCAAAAGAAAAACATACATTCTATGGTGCTTAGTCTGGACACGGAGAAAGCCTTCGATAGGATAGACTGGCCCTAAACAGAAACACTAGGAGCGTTTGGCTTTGGGGGATGCCTCCTGAGAGCCACCTTGGCGCTGTATGAGGGACCGACAGCAAGGGTGAGGCACCAGGGCTTTGCCTCGGATCAATTCCACATAAAAAGCGGAACGAGACAGGGGTGCCCGCTGTCGCCGTTGCAGTTTGCCCTTTGTATAGAACCACTAGCGGCACACATCCGAAACGCTCCCGATATTGCAGGGATTCCCATTAGAGATCAGGAGCACAAAGCAGCATTATATGCGGATGACATCATCTTAACATTATCCAAACCTCTCGCGTCCCTTCCCAACTTGTTTGGAATCCTGAGCAAATTCAATCAAATTTCGGGCATTAAGATCAATCAGTCCAAATCCGAAGCCCTCAACATAAACCTACCTAAAAATGTAGAAAAACTGATTGACATTAACTTTAATTTCAAATGGCATACCTCCGCTATCAAATATTTAGGGGTATACCTCTCAAGGGATTACAAAACATTATATAAAGCAAACTTTCCCAGGTTGATTAAGGCGCTGGGGGATGATCTCAGAATATGGATGAAAGGGGGCATCTCGTGGATTGGAAGGATACATAGCGTGAAGATGAACCTCCTCCCAAGGATGCTATATCTGTTCCAGAGTTTGCCTATCCCTATAATACATTCAGACATCCTCTCCCTACAGTCAATAATCATGACATTTTTTGGAATAAGAAAAACCCAAGAATCAATCAGGGTATTCTAAAAAGACCCACGGTACGAGGAGGATTAGTGGTACCTTGTTTGTTGGCCTATTACAAAGCGGCCCAATTGGCTCAAATTCTCCAGTGGCACACGGACCCAAGTTTACGGAGATGGGTAGAGCTGGAGAAAACATGCTGTGCACCAATTGAAATCCCAAACCTGATCTGGATACCCAAAATAGGGGTAAGCAAGATGGGAATACCGCTTCAGACCATTGCCAATTCTCTAAGAGTTTGGGAGGCCACTAAATTGAGCTGTAACTTTACCACTAAAGCATCACTCATGGCGCCAATCATAGGTAACCCAGATTTCGCTCCAGGGATGAATGGTAATAATCTATTAATTTGGACACAGTCGGGGATTACCGCCTCAAAGATCTGGAGGGTAGGAAATATATCCAAACATTTGAGCAAATTAGGGCCTCAAAGCCCATCCCAAATAAAGAATTCTTCAGATACCTCCAGATCGGTGTTTTGTTATAAAAATCCCTGATCAGACCAGCGAGAACAAATTTTGAGCCGCTGTGTTCCAGAGATACGGACACGAGGGAACTCACATCTAGAATGTACAGGGAAGTGATCTGTCCAGAGACGGCTAGTGCGACTATACTGACTTACATCAGACAGTGGGAGATAGACCTAGGGAGACGCTAGAGGACAAGGACTGGGATAAGATTATCCAAGCAACAGCGAAAAGCTCAATCTGCACCACACTAAAGGAGAACGCTTATAAGGTCCTCATGCGGAGGTATTACACCCCAGCTTGATTGGCTAAATTTGTTAGGGGCTACTCTCCGCTTTGCCCAAAGCAGTGCGGGGAGGTGGCAGATTTGCGACACATGCTGTGGTCTTGCCCTAAGGTGGCCCCGATTTGGGAACAGATTAGAGATTGGTTACAGAGGATTCTCGGTTGGGAGATCCCCCTGGATCCGTGGGTGTTCCTCTTGGGCAGGCGGATCCAGGGACAGTCAAATGCGACGCATAAATTGATCGCATTTTGCAACCGCCACAAGATGCGAGATCGCAGCATTATGGAAGCAACCAGAAGTCCCAATTATACCCAAGATCAGAAACAGAATTTGGCAAGTTTGTCGGATGGAACAGTTGACAAGTCTAGTCAACGACACCGGCACAAATTTACCTAGAGGTCTGGGCGCCGTGGTTGGCACAGACAGACATCCTAGGGGTAGATGCCAAGGCAATCTTTCTTTGATAGCTCTAGATGCGTTCTCCTTTGGCGGGGCAGGGACCTAACACCACCTAGGGACGTACGGGTAGTGGACAGCCCCAACTAGAGACAGCCCCCCGGCTGCAGGGAAGATCTTGAGCGAGCCATGGCGGAAGCAAAGGATGTAAGACGACAGGACGGCTGAAGGTTCCTAGAACAGGAGAATCCTCGGCGATTGGAAGTCACTCGGCCCTCCCACCGACCCCCCCCCCCCCTGTCCGTGGTCTGGTTCTTCTGGTCTGTCCGTGTACTGTACGTGGTAGTAACTAGTATATGTATAGTTGATACGTTGTTAGAGCAAAAAAAATTGGAGACTGAATGCAACGGGCTGTGTTACAGTGTACGAGTTTGTTTCTCCAATAAAAATTTGAAGTTGAAAAAAAAAAAAGAAGAAAAAAAATGGAATGAATTGCCTCTTTAGCGAACTACAGTAGATGGAAAAAGAAAGCGATGCTGAAGGAGGGCCGAAAAGATGCGTAAAAAAGTTGCAACAATGAAACATAGAAGTAATTATACAAACCATTGCTCCTTTAAAGCACAAGCCTCAAGAAGCCTATATGAGTGTATTTAGGAGTTAGGAGTGCTTGTAGACTGCAGGCTTTGCAATAGTGCCCAATGTAATGCGTAGCTGCAAAGGCAAACAAGCTCTTATCTTGCATCAAACGGGCAATGGATGGAAGGGAAGTAAAAATAATTATGCCCCTTTACAAAGCACTAGTAAGACCACAGCTTGAATATGGAGTACAATTTTGGGCACCAATCCTAAGAAAAGACATTATGGAACTAGAGAGAGTGCAGAGAAGAGCCACCAAATTAATAAAGGGGATGGGCAATCTAATTTATGAGGAGAGGCTAGCTAAATTAGATTTATTTACATTAGAAAAGAGGCGTGTAAGAGGGGATATGATAACTATATACAAATATATTCGGGGACAATACAAGGAGCTTTCAAAAGAACTATTCATCCCACGGGCAGTACTAAGGACTCGGGGCCATCCCTTAAGGTTGGAAGAAAGTAAATTTCACCAGCAACAAAGGAAAGGATTCTTTACAGTAAGGGCAGTTAAAATGTGGAATTCATTACCCATGGAGACTGTGATGGCAGATACAATAGATTTGTTAAAAAAAAGGTTGGACATCTTTTTAGATGGGAAAGGTATACAGGGATATACCAAATAAGTATATATGGGAAGGATGCTGATCCAGGGATTAATCCGATTGACAATTCTTGGAGTCAGGAAGGAATTATTTTTTCCCCTTAATGGGGTTTTTTGTTTGCCTTCCTCTGGATCAATAAGTAAGTATAGATATAGAATAAAGTATCTCTTGTCTAAATTTAGCATAGGTTGAACTTGATGGACCTATGTCTTTTTTTTTCAACCTCAACTACTATGTAACTATGTAACTATGTATAATGTTAGTATTTTGCCCACTGAGCATGTCCTGTTCTTTCTTATTGTAGAACACAAAAAAACAGGACTGGCGCTCAGGAAAGTATTCTGATGGTGAGGATAAGATATACAGTGACTCCCAGTGATGGAACAAGGTGTACAATTAAAACACACTATAAAAATAAAAACCAGTGAACAATAAACTTTAAATGGTAAAAAATACAAAGTGATCCCACTCAACCTTCATGTAAGGAAAAGTCTTCTTATTCCTTGGTGAACAGTGGGCGAATGGGATGAGGGAGCGGGATCACACATGTTAACAAAGCTAAGAATGCAAATAGTTCAGCACAGTAATAAAAATGATAGTGTAGACAGAAATCTGTAGATGTTATACTCACATACGTGTGAGCCAAACAAGCGTGTGACACTTAATGGTGTGTAGAAACAGAGACTCCGCGTAGTGGACCCTCTGGGTGCAGGAGATAGATGTGGGTGTACTAGGACAGAAGGCGGAGAAACACCATAGCATAGACCGTATATAATGCACTTTAATAAAGAAGCACTTCACATGTGCGCACTTAAAATTTCACAAGTAAAAAGCAGCATGTGAGAGTTATCAGATGGAGCGAAGACGTCCGCTCCGTGCTTGGTGGAACCCGGAAGCGCCTCGCAGGGGTATTTCCAAATGCGGCCGCAAGAAACAACACTCAGACTCTACGTTGGTCCACTTCAATGTCGCTCTGCTGTCGCCTCGATTCTACGCGTTTCGCTACGTTCAATAGCTTCCTCAGGAATCTTTATTATTGTAGCCAGGTACTCCCTGGGCTACTAATTCCTCTACCCAACACGTAAGCCCTGGTACTAGCGCAGGCAGTGTTGAGGTTAAATCCATGCTCCTTGCTGCTGCAGTAAACCACTCCCTTGAGTGATGGGGGGAGGGGGTGGCTACTTACAGTAACATCAAGTTCATGAACTTTTCCTGAATATGCTGATCACATCACTAGTTTCCTGCGTTTAATATACATCTGAAATTATAACCTTATTGCTGTAAGTAGTACAGTAAGCACACTGTCTTATGTATTAATCACTGGGTCTAGTTCTGACACGTCTGTATCAGCAAAGCAGAGTAGCTACTGATAGTGACCAAATGCCTTACGGGTATTCTATTATTTCTTTGTCTACAAAGTTAATGTTTAAATAAAATACATCTACAGTATGGTCAACAAGCATCTTTTCTTGTGTGTTAGGGCTATTAAGCCTTTGTTGAAGCCACTGATCAGTTCATTTTTTTTTGTCTGAGTTAAAACGGTTCCAGAAATCCCTTGAGCAAAGACTGGGGAATTCCTGACATTCTTAAGAGGGGAAAGGTTAGAGAAAACAGAAAAGTGAGACAGTTCTGTATGAAATAATTTCTATATGTGTTTTTATTAGTGAATTATGCACGATATAATTTTGTGAATTTATGTGAATGCACAAAGGCACAGCTTTAATAATGAAACTTTTTTTTTTTTAAACTCCTTTATTTTGTTTCAAATAGGTGTGTTGTGTTCAGAAAAAATAGGAGCCCTTTTTTTTCCATAATATCTTGCAGAAAAATCACGACATTCTTATGAAAATGTGAGCAATTATAGGTCTGCCACAGTAGATTACACTTAGAATTATTTGATAATCTAATAAATATTATTTAGCATTATTGACTACCTCTTCAAGTGCATAGTTACAAAATGGTGTCCAGCAAAGCAGATAAGCATGCTATAAAGTGCTTGAGAGAGCAAAAATTATAGTCCAAAACGATTACACAAAATGTTTCCTGATAAAGCATTGTTGCTAGCCGGACTGAAAAACAAATTCGTAAAACTGATCATTCAGGATTGGGAGCAGTTGGACCAGTGCGTTATCGATTCATGCAATCGGACAGTGGCGTTCTCGTCTTCGGGCGTGTGTCTCAACAGAAAGAGGACATCTTGAACACACACTTTGACCCATACTTTGATCCTAAACTTTGTTAACCTTGGTGTTTCAGATTAGAATACAACAGTATTCTTGTAGATTTACGATCTACAAAGGAAAAACTCCTGTTTCTTGTTTAATGAACACGAACCCACCGCAGTGTATCTGGTACTTGTTGACATACTAGTGACGTTAATGTAGCGCACTTTCCCCCACCCCTTGGAAGATATGGCAGCTACGGTATGTGTGGTGTGTTACCTGCGGCTCACAGGAGGCCGGAACCTCCGCTGCTTGGAGCCTGGGGTGTACCTGATCCGTCGGGTGACAGCGCCTCCACCTGCGCGGGATCCTAACAGTGTGGGATAACTCCGTGCAGGACAATACAAGAAATACACACTGATGTAATGGTGTTACTGAACACGTGACTAATGAGACAGAACCTTTCAGGCCTCACAGGGCCGTACCCCCCTTTCACCGTGCCACCCCAACACCGTGTCCACACCCCGGTGGGGTTTACCTCAAAGTACTGCTGTGCCCCACAGAGCCAACCCTGGTGTCCACAGAGTCAACCCACCCAAGTGTGAGACAGCGCTACCCCACTAATGTGTTTACAGTTGGTGCACTTGGAGTATCTGCCCAGGTGCTTCTGCACCCGGGAAAGCCCAGAAGAAGAAACTTGTCCCAGCGATGGTACCGTTGCCTCCCGTTGGGTGGTATCCCACATGGACGGTGCCACCATGAAGAATGTCTCTTAGCTATAGGTGGTGATCTGGTCCCAGACCACGTGATGCCAGGACACAGCTGCATCCCGTCTGTGTCCCTCACACTGGCACTACAGGGCAGTGTCCCTATCTATGGGCCTGTCCCTGCAGCAACCACAAGCTAAGGGGAGTCGGGCCTAGCTTCGGCCTAAGGGGTCTCTGGCCTAGTGCAGGGGCCACTGACACCCTGCACACGCACAACCTACCCTTCTGCTGTCCCAGCTCCGACTGGTGTGGCTGCAAACGCACAAAATGTATCAATCTTCCCTTGCAGGGGAAGCTGCAGCCCTATTGGCTGTTGGCCGGCATGTTATTTAGCAGCCCCAGGGGCTGCTGGGCATTGTAGTCCCCGCGGAGCACCTCTGTCTCTAATGGCCACCTCTCACGTGCCTAACCGCTCCTCTGCGCATGCCCGCGCAACTTCAATATGGCGGCACCCCGCACCTCTCCACAACGCCTACAATTTCCCCCGCTATAGCGGAGGTGAGTGGGGAACTGGGGGAAACCAGGGGACCGGGTAGAGACCGTGCTATACTTCTTAACATTAGTTGATTGTCTACGTTGGGCTTCTTGTACAATGTTAATCTATATAACAGACGTACAATTGTGGAAATTTTCATGGGGATGGATTGATTGAGAAATATGATATGATGAAAAACAGAAGGTGTAGATATATATACAATCAATGTGATTAGTTTAATGTTGGAATTGCTCGTTTAACTATTTTACACCTGTTATGCCAGAGGGTCCTGCAGGGCCTGTAAGGCCATATTTACTGTGCAGATGACACCTTTACAGCCCATTCAAATGAAAATCGGTAAATACAGCCCTTAATTACAGGCCACTGTGTTGGAGAAAGGACAAGTCCAGCCCCAATTAGGACCAGATTGAACTAATGGTACTGATATGTTTTAAAAGGCTACATCTATATGGGGAAAATTTACATTGGTCTGTTGCAGGGTTAAGCGTGTAATATAATGTGCGCGGATGTGCTGCTGTGCGCGCGCGTCAATTATCATTGGCTGTGTTAGCAGATGTTGATATACTTGGGACGCGCGCACGGCCGTGAGCGGTGGAGCGGCAGACCAGGGGAAAAAAATAATAAAATTGTATTTTCGCGCTGCTTCCACGCCGCAAACCAATATCAGCGCAGCCTAATGCTGTGACGTCAGAGTCCCGCGCGTCAATGCTTGCACCCTAACAACTAAACGCGCATGCCATTTGCACGCGCAACGCCAGGCATGTGCCTGCTCGCGCAGCAGCAAGGACTATATTACACGGCTTGCATACCTGATCCGGAGTTAACTGCCCTCCAAGTCAGGTGTGTTACCCTGCAATGGACCGAAGTGAATCTACCCCAGCGATTTATATATTTTGCGTGTGTCTGTGTGTGTAAACCTGATGGGTGCAACCCCATTCAAAATCAACTTTAAATTTCAAGCGGCAGCCAAAGCGGATTGCCATTTGTTTGCATTTTATTTTTATCTCGTTTTGCCCTTTCCAACAGTGTTTTAATTTTTAAAATTGGATGCTCCATTCGCAAGATATGTGTTTTTTAAATATTAAGTCCCGTGAGGCTAAAATGAAGCTGCCCCCAGAAACCAGTGCATGCTATAGGTTACCACAGATACCAGAGATTAGGAAAATGTTGATGGTTAACACAAAATTTTTTTTTATTACATTATCATATATTATTTTTAAGGACAGGATGTGCTCAGAGAGCAGGTTACCAACTACACTCTTCAAGCAGCTATCCTCCTCAGAAGCCTATATACCATCATATGAAAGTTACTCCTATTATACAGATGCACTGCAATGCGTGCACGCGCATCTGTGACGTCACATTTGCGACGTCGCAGAGCGGCATTCTTCTGCGCGCGTGACTGTAGGAGAGACGAGGCTGAAATCTGTTCTTTGATTGGACAGCTGTGTCGCAAAACGCGGCCGTCACAACCAGAAAACTAATTTGGAAAACGCTTCAACTGTCGCCCGCATTTCAGTAGCAAGCGACGAGACAGTCGCATTAGGTATAAGCGCTTTGCGGGGATGCATACTATTTGTTTTGCCGTTGCGTCGCTCCGGAGTGTCGCGGTGCGTGTTTTTTGGTATAATCATGGCCTTGCTCTTTAGGGAGAAAGAGCGTCTCGATCAGTAAACACACTGACTCGGTAAGCTGATTCAGCGTTTTTTGAATTTGGGGCACCTGGTCCAATTCCTGGTATGTGCTCCTTGTGACCTTAGACCTCGTGGCATCGATTGTAAGGTCACCTGGGCAGGGCCTGTTTGTAAAATTCCTATGTACTGCGCACTGTACTATAATTGGGAAGCGCTTTGAGTCCCATTGGGAGAAAAAAGCTGTCTGAAATAAAGATAATTATTTATTAGCGACGGCAGCCACTGACCTTGTAAGACTGGAGTTACAGCTGCCATATTGTTGAATCCTAGGCAGGAGGCGTTTTTATGGGGACTTTCTACCAATTAGAAAGGTTCAAGTAAGGTCAGGAAGTGAAGACAGGAATGAAGAGGGATTGCCCTTTCAAATGTCATTAAAAACATAGTGTTTTTTTTTTTAAATCTGTTTTTTATGCCTTTTTAATTCTCCCTTGTTGGATGCCCTGTTTCTTATGAGCTGAAGGATTAGTTTCAGTGGTAATGTCACCGCCTTTTGACGTATGCAAGTCCCCTTCTCTCCCTGTTCCTCAGGCACTCATTGTGCAAGCAAAATTCTATATACAGGACTGCATACACTGTCAGCGCTATATAAGAAACACATTATTGTTATTTGTGTGTGGCAATATAATTGCTTTATTATTCGGGTGGAACAAACAAGATTGGCAATCGCACTTATACCATAGAGCAGAAGTGCGCAAACTGGGGGGTTCAAGATTTTTAACGGGGGGAGGGGGGCCCGGTTGCAGAGGCCCCGTGCTCTTCCCCAAAGCATTTAAATTAAATGCCGGGGATAGCGTGAGTCCTCTGCAACTTCCCTTACCTTGTCTAAAGCAACACAGATGTCAAAATACCATGGCAACATGACATCACATGACCCCAAGGTGTCATTTCATGCCGACGGTAAGGAGGGGGGGGGAGGGGGTTAGCAGGGGAGTAGAGTGGCAGGGGTGGGGTGCGCAGCGAGGAAAGTGTGTGCACCCCTATCATAGAGTTCCTGTTAAACATGGAAAATATCCAGATTTGATTAGGGAACCTATTACATAACTAACTATAAATATAAGGATTTCTTTACCCGCTTGTTTCACAGTATGAGCTCATGCACAGGAAGCAATAGAACATATTTGAAGCACTGACCTTCTCTTGCAGAAAGATCACAGGTTATCTTGTTGGGGAAGTGGAATAGGTTCACGAGTAGCTGTGCATCAGAGTCTGGTAAATAGAAAACATTGAGCATACGTGACAATGTGAACGCCACTAATGAGGCATTTTGGGAGGGAAAAATGCCTTTATCTTAGTGAAATGATGCACATTTTGAGTAATACTAAATAAATCTGTGTGTGCTTTTATTGAGTGACGTGTGTGTGTGTGTGTGTGTTCTGGGAGGAACACAGGCATGAGTTTACAGGGATACATATTAAAATAGATGAGAAGCAAAAAGTGATGCACTGTGGGTGCTCATTGTATGTTATTAGTGGAAGCATTGCATGCTGGGTGATTTATGGGGAAAGGCAGGTTTGTGCGGGCGGCGATTCACCGCAGCCATGTGACCCCTAGCGTTTAAGCTGCTAGGGGTCTCATCGCAGGACACTACTTCACCGCCAAGGTAAGTCCCTAACCTTAGCCCTTACCCTAAAACTCCCTAATCTTAACCCCTAATACTAACGCTATCCCCTACCCTAAAAACCTTAAGCCCTTACCCTAACCACTAAAACCCTATAGTTATCACCCTACCCTAAAACTTACCTTTTTCATTGAAGCACGTGGGATTTCCGCGACCAAATGTCCAATTTCGTGTTTGTGGACCTGACTGAGAGGTGAATGTGCTCATAAGTGGTATTTTATTTTTGGGGGGCATAAACATGGCTGACGTTTTTTGTTTTTTTTGATAGTGATGATTTACATGCATAACATGAGTTCTAAAAAAAACAACCTCACAATATAATGAAATTAACCAAGCAGGTCTGACGGTGCTCATTTTAAAATCGATTACAATATATTTAATAGCTTCTCCAAACGTAGGTCCCCAACAACTTGTACTAACAAAAGTATGGGCTGGCTTAAAGACATTTAAAATTTTAATTTTGGGATAACTTTGCATAGGAATGTGGTCACAGCGTCTGTTATGGAATTAGATTGGCCAGACTTTTATTGCCATATTTTCTGCCCCTATCATGACAAACTGGCTATAGAGTAGGGTGACCAGACGTAATAATCATTAAAAAAGACAAAAAAAAAAAATACATTTTTTATTTTATTTTTTTAATTCTGGAGCAAGCGTGACATTTTGGGTTTTGACTGGGGAAATATGGTCACCCTACTATATAGTATTATGGAAGAGCTCCTTAAGCGTAAGTTTATATCTATCCAAGGATGTCTGCACATCCCTCTGTGATTGGCTGAATGGCTTGTCACTCACCCAGGGACAGCCAATGAGACTGCACATCCCTCCCCCTCTGTGAATGAAATGGAGAGCTGTATGCACATTGCACAGGAGGGAGTGCAAAGAGAGGGTAGGAGAGACAGCAAAGTGACTGAGGAGGAAATAGACTGCAAAGATGAGCAGGGTAAGGTGGGGAAGAGGGGACAAGAGACTGCAAGGCATTAGAGTAAAGGAGAGGCTTGGTGAATAAAGGTACTGACTCTGAACAATGACACCGAGTTTGAATCAGGGCTCCTGGTTCAATTCCTGGTGATAGCTTCTTGTGGTCTCAGGCAAGTCACTTTATCTCCCTGTGCCTCGGGCACCAAAATAGAAATTTTAGACAAAAGAAAGCTTCAGAATCCAAAGGCACTACTTGGCAACTAAAGTGTTCTGGTTCAGGGGACTTAGAACCTGTCAGAACATACATGTCATAGGGGTTCCAAACTCCAGACACAAGGACAGATAGCTAATAAGACACTCATTGATAGGTGGACCATATTTATCCCGGCAAAATCTGGGACAAATGTCGCGTGATCACCGACTATGCATGCGCAATCGGCACTTGCTGACCGCTCATGCGCGATCGGAGCTTGCCGGTCGCCCATGCGTGACTGGCACCGATAGAAAACCAGGACAGTGGCCCAAAAAGTCGAGAGAGAGGCCTTAAAACTGGGACGTCTGGTCACCCTACTAATCGGTATTACTATACTGAATTTATACTACATTAATGTACAATAAATGTTTCACTTGACACCTGGGATCTTTTCTAAATGGTGGACAGAAGTGTCGCTGTTATGACATAGGGGATGTACAGTATGTGTACAGGTTGTAGAAAAAAAATCTAAATAAACTATGGGTACATTTAGTTGGCATAGTAGCAGGGTTGCTGAAGGGCGTAAATGAAGCAATTCTGAAAATGATTTTTTTGTGTGACTAACCAGTTTGTCAAATGTAAGAACGTAATTATTGGAAGCGTATAGCTTGCCTTTGCGTGGGGTAGTAGCAATTCCAGTCCAGGCTTTGTCTGACCTGGTGCAGGGGACACATTAATCAGTCACCGCGAAACGCTGCCTTTTTAAATATGAAACACTTCCTAATTTTCTTTTCTAACTAGAATAATCAGAATCCACCGACCAAATAAGTTGCCGCAAAAACATCAGATTTTGGGGCCTCTTCCAAGTAGGATAGCCAGGTGTCGAGTATTGAACCGAACTGTCCTGTATTTGGATCAATCTGTCCATTAAAAAATTAGAGGTAATACTGGACATTTGTGTGTCCCCAGTATTACTGCTCTGGACTTGGTGATCTGACCAGCTTGGGGGGCCACAGGATTTCCCTGAGCAGGGCTGTTGCTTGGGGGCCGGGCAGTTTCCTCCATTTACTTGAACAGAATAGCCATTATTGCTACAGCTTGCTCTGTTTCATAAATACGCCTCTGTGTTTGCAGGTACATTTTTGTGATGCTGTTTTAACCTGGCGTGTGTGAGGGTCTCATGCTATGGGCATTTATGTTCATTTCATTTTTGTGTTCTATCTATGATTTCTATGTCTGCTTTACAGATCCAGTTAGTGGTCATAATGCCATAGCTGAAACACTGTAATCATTGCATGAGAGCATAATCCAACTAAACACTGTAATAAACCGGTTTAGACACCATTTTTTTTTTTTTTTTAAAGCTTCATGATTTCCTTACATTTTAAGAGTATGAAAGGACACGTTCAATAGATTGCCTTTTCTGTAAAATAAAAGGGATGTTTGTTTTCTAAATAAAAAAAGATAAAATATAATGTGAGGTATTTGATTACGTGCATTTTAAAGCTGCAATCCCACTAATGCAAGTGCTATTTTTTTTATTTTATTGGAGACTTGCCATTCCCCAAAGCTAAAGTGGGTTCCTGAGATCCTTACTGGTGGACAATATTTTCTGAGGAAATTTTAAATGGTTGTCTAAAGCAGGGGTGCGCAAACTTGCCTGCTCTCCTCTGTGGCTCGTGCCCCCCCCCGACCCACGTCACATGACGCGCGGGGTCATGTGACGTCGTCGTGAATCCGCAGCGCTATTTGACGCCGGGTTACCATGACGGCGTGTCGCTGGAATGTAAGGTGTTTATAGAGGCCTCGTGCGGTTCTGCAGCATTTAATTTAAATGCCTTGGGGGAGAGCACAGGACCTCTATAACTGACATGCCCACCCCCAGTTTGCGCACTCCAGGTCTAAAGGGAACCTGCAAACTGATGTGTTGCACCTTTCTATTGGCCTGTGTTTTTGCGGTCATTTTGTTCCCCTGGATCTATGGAACCGGGAGGAACCCAGAGCTAAAAATAGCACGGTATTGCTGCGGGGGCATACTACGTTTCCCATCCTGTAAATTCTAGATATTAAAAAAAATGAGCACGTGAGCGCAGCCTAAAGCTTAATTTTTCAAATGTATTGTACTGAACAAGATTGTTTATTTTCGGTGTATTTTTTTCTGCTCTCAGGCTGCCAGCTCTCCCCAGGGAAAGATAAATGTTTCCCTGTTTTCAAGCAGTCAGTGCTGCTGTGTGAATTGCAACATAGTTTGTACAATATTAATTTTTCCACATGCCACTAGTCGGTTGCCCTGGCAACCTCCCAATGCTCATAGTTGAGATTGGTTTAGCCCTCTCCCCCTGACATTCTCTGTATATTGTTATGCCCCTTGGCTTGTTCCTGTCTGGAAAGTGTGCTCTCTCTTGTCAACAGTATCCAAAGTGAGTAGACACATCTTCCACTGCTCCCTTAGAAAGGGGTTCCTTTTTACCTCCCCCCCCCCGAGAAGCACTTCCCCTGATACCAAAGCCACAACCTCTCAAATAGGATACTTCTCCTCACGAGACATTTCCTACCACAAACTACATGCAAGTACTTTTGTATTTCTGTTAACCCCACTCAATATAGTTGAAGAAAATAGAAGGACTTTGTGTGCTTTAAAAAGGGGATGAGTTAAGCTACATGAATTTTCTCACATGCTACAAGTGAGCCTGGATCCAGAATATGTATCATTGCGAACATTATAAGATGAAAATTAGGGTACGTTTTGCTGTCATATCTCTGCCTCCTATATTTCTCTCATCAGATCACATTTCCTGATTGGTCACCTCAGTAGGGCGAGGTATTTTTATCAGCTGAGGTGTAGCCAACAAGCCTGACAAATGTTCTCCCCCTCCCCCCCCCCCCTGTTCCTGTTGCAAATAAAAACAAAGTCACTTGTTCAAAACTTTTAAATGTAGTGAAAAATACGTGTTGTCCTCTGGTTTTATTTGAAGAAATAAGTTGTCCACGCCGCTTTGAAAGCAGTCACACTTGGGGAAAAATGAACAACTGTCAGTGATGGGTTTAGAAGAATAAAACTTGATGATTGAAACCATAAAGAGAATGGTATAAGCATTTTAAAATTTCTCATGGAAATGTTTTCTTGTTTCCCGTAACAGCAGTACTTCTGAACTGGGAATTTGTAATTGGCCAGTTAGGAAAAGGTGCAATGATAGTGGAGAGCAGCAAAGCATACCCTAAATATTATTTTACAAACATTGACAGGGTAAAAAAAATAATATATATATATTTTTTTAATGATTTAGATGCCATTAGTCTTTTATTTTTAACTTGTTAAACTTGTTAAAGTGTTTTATGGCCTTTCAACTTGGTACTATGTGTGACTGCTGCTGTAGCTAGTACTATTCATGTGTTTGATATACTGATATATTTGTTTTTGTTTCTCCTTGTGTTTTCCATTAGGCTCTATCAAAGATGGTGTGGCAGAGCCCGTCTGAAGATCTGATGTCAAGATGAGGACTCACACTCGGGGTGCCCCCAGTGTATTTTTCATACACCTGCTTTGTTGCATTGTGGTCTATGGCACAGAGAAGAACACAAACGCACAAATCCCATTCCTCAACGCAAAATACGATGGCTATCCCATGCTCTACTTTTCAAAGGGCGATGTGGAGGAGCTGCGTATCAGGGCAGCGGGGAGTCATCGACACATTGCATCTCGGATAAGTGAGGCGGTTCATATTATGCTGTCCAACCCCAACGAGTACCTCCCACCCTGGGACCCAAAAGAGTTTGCTGCCAGATGGAATGAAATTTATGGCAATAACCTTGGGGCATTGGCAATGTTCTGCGTCTTGAATCCTGACAATACGGAAGCACTGAACCTGGCCAGAGAATATATGGAAAGGATGGCAGCTCAGCCTAGTTGGTAGATTTCTTAATCTTTTGATCACTTTAATGCATGGTTTTGTTATGTTTTGGATTACAGATGGTTACATAATACTTATCGTGTTGGGTGCCACTGGTTTGTTTTTATTTTTTTATTTATTTATTTTACTCACCCTAACTTATTTTGTGCCTGATCAGTCTGCAAATCCAAAATAAAATGCAAACATTTGCAAATAAAGGTTTTAGGCAGGTTAAAATGTGGGGTTGATGTACAGTATGACATTTTTATTGAAGTACATTTAATACCTACAGTGTAACTTGGTGTGACCACATGTGCAAAATCAAACAATCCTATAAATGCCAGATGCATTACCAATACACGCTCCTGCTAACAACTGCTTTCAAGCCTACAAAATATAATTATTGCCATTCAATAATGTGTTTGCCAATTCCTATTTAATCACTTTAGGGAAAAAATAACTGGTATCTGTAGTCTACAAAGGAGAATAATTTAGGTTATTAAATTACAGTAGTCAAAATGCTGCTTTTTAGTTAAGCATAATAATGTGTATTAACCATGTCCTAGTGACCCACAAAACTCACAAGTTCTGCCTCTGTGAGTAGCTTTGGAGGATTTAGAACTCTGGGCAGGAATGGAACTATCCAGCACTACTGCATTCTGTGTTTATCCTTGTTCCTGCCATTGATATCATGTGTTGAACAAATTGTTTTATTTACTTGGGCTACAGGCTGCCAGACGTCCCGTATATACGAGCTTGTCCCTTCTTCCATTGACTTATCCCATTATCCAGAAAGGTCTGTTGGGACACATTTGTCCCATATTTTAGTGCCTGTATGTGAAATGCCTGAACGTTAAATTATTACAATTAAATCAGTCATAATAACGTAATTTGTACTTGAGTGTAATAGTTACCTTTTAAGATTTTAGATGGCGCCTCACTAAATAAGTAAAATAATAGTTAGGACACTGCCTTGTTATCTCCTAATACCATGACTCCCACCGCTAATTGTTAGTTCAGTGGGCGTCTTTCCCTGCCTGGCCAAGCCCAGAGATGAAAATAAAAAAAAACACCAAAGAATATAAAGTAGCGGGAGTTACCATTCAGTTTGAAGCATTTGCAAATCATTCATTACTCATTATGACATTACACTTTCATACTGGATGTCAGCGTCCCATATTATATAAACTTAAATGTGTAAATGTGGCAACCCTCCATGTGCCTCCTGTGTTAACTCGATGAACATTAAGCTTCCAATGTTGTAACATTTTATAGACGCGACCCCCTCTACGCCATTAAAAAAAAAAGTACTTTTTAATAAAGCCCTTTTGCTACTGTGCTGATCAAACCCAGTCTTTTTAAATTCCGTAGTTGCATTCTGAAGACGTTTGCTTCCCAGGCAAATTAAAATAGCTGCTGCCATTCACACACACACTAAAAGAACAGAGCATTCCAGCTGGTGCCATTAAAATAATTTAGGTTACTTATTATATTAAATAATAGGTTTAAACTTGGCAAAAAATCGAAAGCAGTGTCCAGATCGGCACAATATAAACCATGGCACTGAAGAGGACTGTTTTGCTCTCTTGTTTTCCTTCCCAAACCTTTCAAGTAATAAAGAAAAAGATTATTCCACCTCCAGCGAACTATGGAACCAGTTTGAAGAGTTTGCAATTGCTCTGCATTACTGGCATACCACTGGTTTCCATACCATTCAGAACCATCTCCACAAAGCTTTAAGTCAGGGCACAACGTCATGTTATCAAAATTGTTATCAGACATTCTGTTCCCCGAGGTTAACGCCAACCCACATAGCGAATTATATGCAAAAACAGCCGTTCGTTATCTCCAGTATTTCCATTTCGGATTTCCTGCTCCAAACCCTACTTTTCCTGTTTGTTCCTGGTCTAATTACCCTGTCAACAAATATGCTAAAAAGATAAGTCGATTTTAATAGCTGTTTTAAAAAGAGGCGACTGTGTGTGATTTCCTTCTCTGTGTGTTGTCCTGCACTTACTAACCGTGTGCGAGGCCAGCTAACTTAAAGTGAATGACATGCAAATGCTAGCCCCATTTCATCATGGTGATATATAATAAATATATCCAGGGATGTAGCCAGGACTGTAGCTGTAGGACATTTTGATTTGGTGGTGGAGTACATTAGTATGCACCATGCTGCCAGACCAAGCTTGTACCGCACAAACCACTGCGTGCCGCAGATGTGACCTGGCATTGCATCAATACAAGCGTGTGGAGGATAAAACCTCCTTAGCCAGGCAATAGATCTTTAAGAGATCGTCAGATGTATAGGGATAAATACTCCCAACACTGTATATAGAAGTAGAAGAGAACAAAACAGTGCAAAAATGCTTTATAGTATGTTTGAGCAAAGTTTAATAACTATCGCACTCTGAAAACGAGTGTGATACATTGTGTTTTTTTTTTACATTTTATTTAATAGGGTTTTATAAACATACAGATTTCTAGTATATCAGTGTATATATTGATAATGTATTTACAAACAGAAATTATTGTATAATATATATATATATATATATATATATATATAGCTATATATATCTCAGAAACAATTTCATTTTATATGGAATACTTATATCATTTCATATATTTTCATACATATAGTAGTGAATGTAAAAGTTTTAATACATAACACTCAGTTAATACAACACCAATTTTTGTTTTTAATTATAGGTAGAGGATAGGCGGAGAAAAGAGTTATAGGAAAAGAAGGGTAGAAGGGGGAGAAAGTTGGAAAGAGTAAGTGATTGGGGGGGGAAAGAGGAGTATTAAGTATGGAGGTAGAATGTAAAACAAAAAAACAAAAATAGGAGCGCATGAAAATGAAACCAAGAGAAGCCAAAATTAATACATATATTTTATATCAAAGAAAATAGTTCATCATACAAACATACATATATCAGAAATACATAATAAAACCTGTCTAAAATGACACTAATATATTGCAACAGAGCCCTAGCCACCTAGGAGTAAGGGGTGTAAACACCCATGTACACAAGCCCTAGTTGTAACAGGAAGGACGAGGTGCTAGGAAAGCTAGATAGCACAAGAAAAACAGACCTTAGGCACTTCCGTGTACTCCTCGTTATAGGCTGGGCTCGAACAGCAACACAAACAGACCGTCGTCACGGCCGTGCGTTGCTGCGTAATGACGTTACCAACGCGTTTCGTGTCACATGACACTTCATCAGGGGTTGGTCATCAGCTCTCAAGGGGGCGCAGATAAACCTCCCATGGTTCACATATCAACCAATGAAAAGCCTTGTCTAGGTATTGGCAATCAACCATCCAATCAAGAACACCATAACATTACAACATGAATTTGTACACTAACAAAGTACAGAAAATAAAAATAATGAATACATAATGAAAAATAAAAAAATTAAAAATATGTATACATAAAAAACATAGCCAAACACAATTTATAATGGCTACTAATTAGCCTAATGTTAACCATATCACAGCATACTGAAACAATCAAATTAATCAGGGCTGTGACACTCTAAATACCTTTCAATTACACCCTATGTCCATATTATTTAAAATTATGATATAATATATAAAAGACGAGATAAATAATACTCATATCAAAAACAGAAGATAATAATTTGTCGCAGCTGGTCATAGTTAACCCTTTAGGGTCAGAGTGAAACTCGCAGGACCCCTATAGGTAGGTGGGGATAAAAAACACCTCATAACCTAATTAAAAGCAAACCATATGGACAAATAAAGATTGTCATAAAGGGTGAATTATATGTGAACACCAATATACTCATACATTTGCACAATAAATTGCTTATATAATACTCCAAAATTAATACATCATACAGTACATCAATTCCTAATAGTAAAAAGAACCATAGTAGGAGATGTTATAAACTCTATGTGCTTATAGAAACATCGCAGCCTACTAATTCAATAATTGGGTCAGAGCTAAGCTCGCAAGACCCAATATAACATATATCAGAATCTGATCCATATTACTGTCAAGTGACTAAAAGACCATCACAACTGACAGTGTTGGCACCAAAAGTGAATGACCTATTGGATATTAATGAACGTATAGAGGTAATTAAAAAAAAAAAAACATGTCATATTAGTACACTGTAGGAACCAGACATTATTTTAAGAAAGGGGCCAATTCTATCTGCTCGTTTATGGAGGTAGAATGTGGCTGATCGAAATTGGAGTAAAATTGGAGTGTGATACTTTTTAAACTTTGCTCAAACATACTATAAAGCATGTTTGCACTAAGTTTTGTTCTCTTCTATTTCTATATACAGGCATACCCCGCATTAACGTACGCAATGGGACCGGAGCATGTATGTAAAGCGAAAATGTACTTAAAGTGAAGCACTACCTTTTTCCCACTTCTCGATGCATGAACTGTCCTGCAATCGTTATATACGTGCCTAACTGATGTAAATAACACATTTGTAACAGGCTCTATAGTCTCTCCGCTTGCGCACAGCTTCGGTACAGGTAGGGAGCCAGTATTTCTGTTCAGGACGTGCTGACAGGCGCATGCGTGAGCTGCCGTTTGCCTATTGGGCGATATGTACTTACTCGCGAGTGTACTTAAAGTGAGTGTCCTTAAAGCGGGGTATGCCTGTACAGGCATACCTCACATTAACGTACGCAATGGGACCAGAGCATGTATGTAAAGCGAAAATGTACTTAAAGTGAAGCACTCCCTTTTTTACCCACTTATCGATGCATGTACTGTACTGCAATCATATATGTCCATATAACTGATGTAAATAAACACATTTGTAACAGCTCTATAGTCTCCCCGCTTGCGCACAGCTTCGGTACAGGCACGGAGCAGATATTGCTGTTCAGGACATGCTGACAGTTGCATGCGCAAGCTGCCGTTTGCCTATTGGGCGATATGTCCTTACTCGCGAGTGTACTTAAAGCGAGTGTCCTTAAACCGGGGTATGTCTGTATTGGGAGTATTTATCCTATACATCTGACGATCTATTGCCTAGCTAAGGAGGTTTTATCCTTGACATCACGTGAGGTGGGATGATTCACATTCAGTATCATATTGATTTAATGTTTTGCGTTGTTGCATTATGTTCTTTCTCCTTATTTTATATAGCCTGGCAATTTTTGATTTCTGTACATAGTATTTAATGTAGCAATCCAAGTGGCCCGTTCTTTATTTATTTATTTTTGTGTTAAAGCTGCAGTCCAAATAATATCCTACATGTGTGGTTTAAAAAAAAAACAAATCAGTTCTGTACTTTGAGAAAATATTTGTAGCATTTTTGGGGTGGAGAAAAACAATTTTTTTTAAAGAAATGTTTAATGTAATCTAATATAAAGAAGCATTTTTGTTTCTATAGCAACCATTTACAAACTCACATCCCCTTCCTCTTCCGAGACAGGCTCTGGCACACCCCTTTTGCCCTCTCTCTGTAGCAGTGCACTAATTGTATCTAGTGACTGCCTGCTCACATGATCTTCCACACAGAACTTTGCATCTTGGGTACTCTTCTGCAGCACTGACGGTTATTTAAAGAACCCCCGAGGCGAATCTTCAGCGATCTATTACAGGAGAATGGATCGATCGGTAACTTGGCTAATCACTTGTCAGTGCAGATTGTATTCATGCACATATTGAATGGAAAAAATGGCAGCTTGAACTGCAGCTTTAAAAAAAAAAAATGGGATTGAAACGGGGTCTCCCGAGCTTAATCCCATTCATTATGGTTCCAGGTAGCCCTGCTTCTTGAGATACTTACTTTCTTAGGCTGCGGCCAGGCTGACGCTGAGCGGGCGCTCGCGCTTAGCACGATCAAACACATTGCTAAAATGTGTTTGGCCACCGTGAGCGCACGACGCTCAGCAGCTTGCAGAGACAAGGAAATTAGTTTCTGGTGCGTCACATGAGGGCGAACCAGCTCTGTGATGTCATGGCCGCACCCACTGATACGCTCCCGTACGCACGCAACCAGCAGGACACAAAGCCCCCAAGCAGAATGAGTGTTGAGCGCCAGCGCGCTCTAAGGCTGCGGCCCCGCTGCTGCTGTGCTCGCTCATGCTTTGGGAGCGGTGATGTCACCAGCTCTCAGGCATGAGCGATCGCTGTCCTGCAACATTTTTAGAGCAGGAGTGGGTGGGGGGGGGGCGTGGCTATTATGGGAGGGTGTGTGTCATTGGCTGTATAGGGGCTGTCTGTGTTTCTGTGTATCTCTCATATATATATATATATATATATATATATATATCTCCCCCCCCCCCCCTTGCGCTCTCTCTCTCTCCCCCATTGCTCTCTCTCTCTCCCCCATTGCTCTCTCTCTCCCCCCTTGCTCTCTCTCTCTCCACCCCATTGCTCTCTCTCCCGCCCCCACCTGCGTGCTCTCCCCCCCCTGCGCTCTCTCCTCCCCCCCCTGCGCTCTCTCCTCCCCCCCCCCCCCCCCTGCGCTCTATCTCTCCCGGCCCCCCTCTCTCTCACGGGCATTCCCATTCTCTCCCCCTTGCTTTCTCTCCCCCCCCTGCTTTCTCTCCTCTCTCTCACCCTTTCTCTCTCTCTCTCTCTCTCTCTCTCTCTCTCTCTCTCTCTCTCTCTCTCTCTCTCTCTCTCTCTCTCTCTCTCCCCATCTCTCTCTCTCTCTCTCTCTCTCTCTCTCTCTCTCCCTTCTCCCCCCTCTCTCTCTCTCCCTTCTCCCCCCTCTCTCTCTCCCCCTTCTCCCCCCTCTCTCTCTCCCTTCTCCCCTCTCTCTCTCTCTCTCCCTTCTCCCCCCCCCCCTTTCTCTCTCTCCCTTCTCCCCCCCCCCTTTCTCTCTCTCCCTTCTCCCCCCCTTTCTCTCTCTTCCTTCTCCCCCCCTTTCTCTCTCTCCCTTCTCCCCCCCCGCTCCCTTCTCCCCCCTCTCTCTCTCTCCCTTCTCCCCTCTCTCTCTCTCTCTCTCTCTCTCTCTCTCTCTCTCCCTTCTCCCCCCCTTTCTCTCTCTCTCTCCCTTCTCCCCCCCCCCCCTTTCTCTCTCTTCCTTCTCCCCCCCTTTCTCTCTCTCGCTTCTCCCCCCCGCTCCCTTCTCCCCCCTCTCTCTCTCTCCCTTCTTTGCCCCCCCTCTGTCCGTTTGCCCCCCCTGTGTCCGTTTGCCCCCCTCTGTCCGTTTGCCCACCCCTCTCTCTCTCCCTTCTCGCCCCCCCTCTCTCTCTCTCTCTCTCCTTTCTCCCCCCTCTCTCTCTCTCCCTTCTCCCCCCCTCTCTCTCCTTTCTCCCCCCCTCTATTTCTCTCTCCCCCTCTCTCTCTCCCTTCTCCCCCACCACACCACTCCGTTTGCCCCCCCACCACACAGCAGCACTCCGTTTGCCCCCCCCCCTCTGTCCGTTTACCCCCCCTCTGTCCGTTTTCCACCCCCTCTGTCCGTTTGCCCCCTCTGTCCGTTCCTCTGTCCGTTTGCCTCCCTCAGTCCGTTTGCCCCCCCCTCTGTCCGTTTGCCCACCCCTCTCTCTCTCTCCTTTCTCCCCCCTCTCCCTCCCCCCCTCTATTTCTCTCTCTCTCTCTCTCTCTCTCTCTCTCTCTCTCTCTCTCTCTCTCTCTCCCTTCTCCCCCACCACACCACTCCGTTTGCCCCCCCACCACACAGCAGCACTCCGATTGCCCCCCTTTGTCCGTTTGCCCCCCCTTTGTCCGTTTGCCCCCCTCTGTCTGTTTGCCCCCCCTCTGTCCGTTTGCCCCCCCTCTGTCCGTTTGCCCCCCCCTCTGTCCATTTGCCCCCCCTCCTTCCACTTCTCTCTGTTGAATTCAGTGTCAGTGTGTGTGTGTGACAGGAGAGTAGAACACGCCCCCTCTCTCTTCCCATTTGTCAGAGCAGGGTCATGTGACCCTGCTCTCAGCAGGAAAGTATCTCTCCCTTGTCTCCCCAAGCAGAACGCTTGGGAGAGCGTGTGCACGCGCATAAGCTCGCGAGCACAGCGGGAGAGGGGATGTGCTGATTCACATAGAAGGTAAGCGCGCCAAGCGAGCTCAGCGCCAGCAGGGACTCAGTTTTAGGCTGCGTTTATAGTGCCTTGCGACGGCAACACGACGTCGCTCCAAATCAAATACATTGGCTCCATTGCAAGCGCTTATAGTAAGCGCGACGGAGCGATGTTGCAACCCAAAATTTTGAAGCCGGGTCTATTTGATTTTTTTTAGAGACAGTCGCCACGTGACAGTCTCTAAACCAATCAGAGACCGTGGCCCGCCCCCTTTTGTGACGTCGCTGGCGACAGTCGCTGAAAATGAAATTATAACTTTCGCTGGTGGCAACAGTGACGGCTGAGCTTAAAGTGCGTGCTCAAGCGATCTCTGCACATATGGTTTCAGGCGATGGGGAGGCATGGCTATGAGGTCACGGAATTGGTTTGCCGTGATTGTCTGAACTGCTCACATGACGCGGCCGTTACTTCAAAAGACCATATTTTTGTTTTTTCAAAACGCGGTCACACCACCGTGCACTAGCGGCGGCCTCTAAGGGACTTTGCAATTTGTACTTGCCGTGTGTGCAAGTGCCATCGCACACAGTATAATCTCAGCCTTAGACGTGCCGGTAAACCCCTTGTCATACGGACCAATAAGAAGCCGTACCGCATGATGTCACGGATTCCTATTGGCCCGAGGGGGATAAGTAAATGATGGTGATGGGGAGTGTAGACGGACGTTCACAGAGGTACACAATTGGAGACTTTTATAAGGTGAAATTATAATAAGGCTTTATTGTGCCTTTTCCTTTTCATCAGGAAATCCATCCAAACACAGGGGGGGGGGGGAACAAAGCTTCTATTCACTTGGGAGTATTTCTAGTGAAACACTATGCAATAATTCACATCTCCCTTAGTCAAGCATTTCTCCCAGCCCCAAACACATAGCATGAAATAAGCAGATATAAGAAGTCTCTTAAGAATGAAAGTCTTATCTGTTTCTTGGAGGGAAAATCTTCTCAGTTCCTTGTTCAGCTCCCTTCACTCAGGGTGTGTCAGCTTCAGGTTTAGTAGTTTTCCCTGTGTCTTGAAATCAGCTCTGCTGTGTCTTCTGGCAGAGCTCAAGACATGTGGTGTCTCTAAAGGTCAGCTCACAAGTGAGCTAAGGAGTCACTTCCTGTCTCAACAGAAAGGCTTTTGTAAGCAATCTAAATCAGGCAGGTGGTGTTTATTAATTGACTACCAGCAGTTAACCACCATACTGCTAGATTAAAGGCACATTACTTGAACAGGGATTACTCCCCTGTTACATACCTCCCCAGTTTGTGGGAAGCTCGGGCTTGCCACGGCCAAAGCCCATCCTTCCACTCTCATTCTAGATATCTCTGTGACTTGAATGAGAGTGGATGGAGGAAGAGAACCCTCAGTCCTGCTGGGATTGGAGCCCTTTCTCCAGTTTATTCGTGTCTCCTCCTGAAGGTGCTTGAGATCAGCACCCCTCAGTCGTTTGAGGAGGACTTTTCCAAGTATAGTCTTTTTTCTACGTGCGCAGTCATGAGATTTCCCTCGCGTCGGGTGCTCGTCTTATTGTAGGCATACTGTATGGCAGCAGTTGCAGAGCGTTTAAAAACAGCCCCTTTTAGATTAAGTTGCAATTCCACACCCACTTCCAGAGAATGTCCCATCTCTTCAGCTTCATCAGCTAAGGATTCTTCTGGTTTTAATTCAGCACGTGTACCTTCTTTTGTTGCCTGGTGGGTGGCTGAAGTTTTGCTAGTGCTACCTTGTCTTTTAGATGAGCGGTATTCCCAGCTCTCACTGTACCCTTGTCTTCATGGGTTTTTGATGTTGTGGGATACTGACGCTTAGTCAGGGTCAATACTTGTCCTTGTAGGACTGTAATCTCATCCGCGAGAGATCCCTGTTTTTTGAGTGCGTCTTGCAAGTCTCTTCTCAGCGAATTTGTCTGCATGCTTTGCTTTCTCTGAGCTTGCTTCCACATTTGTATTGCATTGTGAAGCACTATGAACTTCTTTGCTTGGGCCACAGTTACTTGTTTCAGTTTCTGGACCTTTTTGTGCTCCCTTTTGTGCCGCGTCACCTGGGTTCTAAGCTTGGCTTTTTGCGTTGCTTTGGTGATGCTCAGGGTAGCCTTCAGTTTCTCATGCTGCTTTGCGGGGACATACTGGGTCATCAGACTTTTCTGCAGCACTTGAATTTCTTTAATAGCCTGCAGATTGTCATCCTGCAGAGTTCGCTGCTTCTCCTCTGCCTTCTCGAGGTGCGTACGCAGACTTTGCAGTTGGTTCTGCAGTCGGTGCTCTGCTTCAAACTTCTCACCTTCCAAAAGTCTATTTATTTCTTTAAGCTCGTCC